>NW_028230450.1:15566964-15866964 GCF_043228905.1 Azolla caroliniana | reverse complement strand
GCAAGAACCTATAGTACATCGAAGAAGAAAGCATTGTCACCTTGGAGGAAAAAGAGAAGATGATTTCCAACGATATCCAAAGAGAAATAGAGAATGTTTATTTCTATTATTTCTAAGTTTCCAAACTTATTCATCTTTCACCATTCACAAATAAGAGGAATAGATGACATCATGCACAACATCAATATGAAGGAGGGAAAGTGTACCAATTTTCTGAAAACATCATCAATTGAGGATTATGCAAAAGGAAGTTCTTATAAAGGAGTTCAAAGCATTGTTGCGGATGAGTTTTATTTACCTTGTGGAGGATTTATAGTGGGAGTCACCAATCATCGTGGTTCCAAAGAAGAATGGCCTTGACTTCATACCCTTGAATGCTTCACCCAAACAAATAGTTATACATAAAGGAAAAGATAATGTGAAGAAGATGGTGTATCACAAAGGAATCAAAGTTGATAAATCAAAAGATTAGAGCAATTCAAATGGAGGAAACTCTAACGAATCTCAAGTCTTTGGACGTTTTTGTGCAAAAGGTTCAGTTGCTTGAAATGTTTATCCATATGTTGATACACTTGCTTCTATCAAGAAGTATGTATCTCGTGGTCTTACTTATGTTCCAAGAGCGTATGTATCTCTTTCTTTGTGTTGATAAGGAGAAAGATGTTGACGGTGATTGTCGATGTGTGTGTGTGTGTGTGTGTGTGTGTATCAGGGAGGGAAAGATTTTTTTCACACTACTTAACAAGGTTTTTTCTCACACAATAATTTGATAATGTTTCTTAATATTTATACTCATTTCTCTATAGCCTACTATAAGATGAAGGGGTTCTTTTCTTTTCTCTTTATTTTAAGCTCACCATAAATGGTTCGGGAGATAAATGTGAATTTAGATTTCGTTCCTAAGAAAAAATTATGGCGAATTCATAGGACACTAGGACACTCAAGAATAAAGGTTAATATCGAGGCTTCAAACATCATAACAATCAAAGAAGGAAGAAACTCAAATGGATTGGCATAAATGCGTTTTTTTTAAAAACGTCAAAAAGTAGAAAAAACGCAGGTCGTGGATAAGAAGAAGTGTATAGAGGAAAACATTCATAAGTTCTACATCTAACATCCAATTTGAGAAAGAAAAGATTCTAGGCTCAACACCCATGGCTTCCCAACCACCACATGTCATACGAATATATAGGTTTGTCGTTGTTCTTAGTATAACCAATTTCCCAATCATCCTACTCTTCACTAAAACTAGTCATAGAGTTAATCTATAAGGCTATGCCTATAACAACTTCGCTCGCTCTGGAGAACTCTCCATCTTTCGAAAGGTAGAAATTTGGCCTGCTTTATAAGCTTACAATGCCAATTAAATAGGTTACGTGAATTCTCTACTAACTTAGACAATTCTACTAAATTAGGCACATTGATTTCGTTTGTTGTTCTCAAAGACAGATTATTATTATGTTTAACATGGAATTTATTGTGGGCTTGAGCAGACGCTTCATTTCAAGTAAAACATCTGAGAGATTGATAGGTAACACATTGGGAGACATATAAATCGAAGGCACATCGACACGAGATGGAATCAACACGTGTGTCCAACTAATTGACAGGGGCAATGGATACTCGTTAGAAAGAAAGAAAGAAAGAAAGAGAGCCTAGATGGATGTAGTTCAATTGGTAAGGTTGCCCAATGGAGACCAGGAGTTCATGGGTTCAACCCCTACATTCCACAGTGGCATCTAGTGAATTAAGATATGAAGTATATAATACTTAGAGAGATGGTGGGTTTTGAGCCCAAGACGTAGGTGCTTGTAGTGTAACAACTTACCGCTAGGGTAAGCTAATTATAATAAAAGAGAAAGACTAAGAGTTCAGTTGGTAAGATTCCCACTGGAGGTCAGGTGGTCATGGGTTCAACCCCTATATTCCACAATGGCGTCTAGAGAAATAAGAGATATTTATAGAGTAATAGAGAGGTGAGAAAATTGGGTTTCGAAGTGTAATGACTTTTACCATTAGGGTAAACTAATTACAATAGAGAGAGAGAGAGAGAGAGTAAGTTATGGGCTCTACATGTGTTCAACACTTGGTTACCTCATGCCAAGAAGCACTCTTGTTATGTGTATGGAAACCATCATCTAGTAGAGAGCATTGTTACAATTCTTTGCAAAAAGAGTTGCTTGTGTCTTCTCAGTTATTATGTTGGCCAGGAAAGGAGAGATTGCGCGCTCAATTTAATCGTTTGTTTCGTTTGGGGGTCAAAGAGGTGGGAGATATAGTTGAGGCTCCATCTCAAAGAATTTTGGAGTTTGCTGAAGCGCAACAATTATTACGTATTTCGCCTAATTATGGGTTTATTTGGCAACAACTATAAAATATTGCATTGATGCAAGGTCCCTTACCCTCTATAAACAAGAGAACAACCATTGCTTGATTGGTGTTTAAAGGGTCAAACATCATTGTTACAAGTGACTACTAATCTTTTGTATCATTGCTCAGTTGAGTCTCTTGGATGGTTATCCTCAAAGGATGAAGAAGAATGGAGATTACACAAATCTGATCATGGGTGGTGGCATATCTTACACCGTAGTTGGCATTCTAAATTACCGCTTGTAGCAAAGGTCTTCATTTGGAGAGTTTTGATTGGAGGTTTGCCTTTGGGATTAGCTCTAAAGCATCGTGGATTAACAACAGGTAATTGTTTCTTTTGCATTGTTCAACTGGAAGATAGTACTCATCGATTTATACAATGTCCGATTGCTTGTCAGATTTGGAGTTACATTTCTCAAATAGTCTTATCACAGTGTTCTTTGACACCTAGACAGTGGGTGTTTGCACAATTTACACAGGTTGACCCAAAATCAGAGATGGAGATCGTTTTTCAATTTTTGAGATATTGGGGATTGCGTCATAATTGGAATATGCGCAACGTTTTTGTATTCGACAGTAGACATGGAGTGAAAGCATATTTACGAAAGTTGAAGGGAGTACTAATGTGGCAAATTTCCTTATTGGGGCAAGTGGAAATTCTTTTCTCGGTGGAGTGTTCGTCTTGCCTATTGGCAATTTAACATGTTCCACTACCCATGTAGTGTAGTGTAGTTAGTGGGTGACCATACTCCATTGTCACACCTATTGTAAGTAGTGTTTTTTACACACATTTTTTAATGTAATTGTGTGTTTTCACCAAAAGAGAGAGAGAGAGAGAGAGTAAGTGAGAGTGAGAATTTATAAAGAGCATAGCTTGGATGTAGATAGGAGTTAGCAACATCTTGGCTCAGCCTTGAACTCGACCATTAAACTGCATTTAAACGGTTAGGCGGTTTGGAGGTTCAGTTCAGTCTTGAGCTCCTTTAAGTAGTTTGAGATCATCGGTTTGGTATGGCTCAAGACAAAACCGAACTGTTTTGGGCCAAACGGGTTAAGGCTTAATCAGCTTAGGAATAGGTTCGGTTCAAGTTCGGAAACTACTCCCAAACCGGTTAAGGCTTAAACGGTTTGGTTTGGGCAGGGGGCCAAACTGGTTAAGCTGAAACCGAACCGCTGCGAATTCCTTGTGGAGAAGCAGGGTTTATGCATGGTTTTAGTTTTATGAGGAGCTGATAAGGTTTCTCTCTCTCTCTCTCTCTCTCTCTCTTCTTCTTCTTCTTCTTCTTCTTCTTCTTCTTCCTGTGGTCTGTTTGTGAAGCCCCCTGCCTCTCTGTTGTGTCTCCATACCCATCAATCCATGGCCAGGCCCTTCCTTCAACAACAACAGAAACAGCCACAGAGCTATGGCCTCAGATTCCCCCATGCTCTTCTTCCTCCCCTGCTCCCCTTCTCCTCCACCCTCCACCTCCATCGACACAATCAGAGCAATGCGAGGAAATGTAAGCTTATCATGAAGAATGCTATAAGGTCTCTTGATGATGCTTCTACACCTCCTCCTCCTCCTCCTCCTCCTCCTCCTGAGAAGGCCAAGAAAGTTAAGAAGAGAGAAACAATCAGAATGAATCCAACTGGGATTCTCGATGAATCTCTCTCCTCTTTTTCTTCTCCTCTTCTAAAGAATTCCTCAAGTAAAGAGACTGAACTTTCCACAAAAGCTTTTGCGCAGTTCTTAAGGAACAGGTAAAAATGAAGCCTTTTCTCTCTCTCTCTCTCTCTCTCTTTCTGTCTTTCTTTTGCAATTTCGCAAGCAAAATAATAATGGTATGATCATCCCATGTCGTACGTTTAGAGTCTTTTTTGCTTTCTTCACGATCACCGTTATGAGAAAGAATGTTTCATATTTTGGTAGCGAAGAGCATGAAGAATGTTTCTTCAAAATTGAAATACACAACAGGGAGAGAAATGAAGCAGATGAAGTAGACATAAGAGAGAAAAACAGATGAAACATCTAATGAGGGTTTAAATCAAATGAAGGTTTAAATCAAATGAAGGAAAACTTCTTGTTAGTATCATATCTCATTTTTGTGTCTATTAATGAGGTAGAGAAGCATGAGGAAAACCATGAATTAGATAAGAACTTTTAAAAAATATGGCGTGTGAGTGAAGAGGAAACATAACCTCAAAATATGGCTAAGATTTTCTTTATTTCCCCAAAAGTTCCTTAGGATTCATCATCATTTCTCCAAGTGCTCCAGGTCAATCTTGGGAAGAGACAGAAAAGGGAATGAATGGGTGATATAATTCCTCAAATTGCACACATAAGTTCTCGAGAGGCAGGCTGTGACCAGTGGTATTTGGGGAAATAACAAAAAATTAGGGTGATCTTATGGGAATTCCAGAGTTTTTCTGTATAACCTGTCATGCTATTAATCATATACATACATATGGAGACATCCAAAGATGCACCACTGCAAGAATATAACTGAACGAATGAAGATGTCACTACTTTCTTTTTGCTGATTTGAGATGTAAGAAAACTGAATTGTATGATATGCGTTTTCTGAATATGATATTTGTTGAGCATATGTGTTTTCTAGACACATCTTATTGTTTTCTGTATGCAGGTACAAAGCATTGAAAGAGCTTAAAGAGACCATCGCGCTCCGTGATATTGATCTTCTTGAATTTGCATCTGCGTATGTTCCCCTGGTTATCCATTCGTGAGACTATATATTCAATGTTGTAAGATATTACCCATCTATTTGAAAGATCTACCATTTAATAGGGGGTAACTGTGTGCCATTGTTTTCGATTCTTTTTTATATACAAGAATCTTATTCGCGATCTTTTTCATTATCACTATGTAAATTGACCCCATCCATATGCTGGCAACATATAAAATGATTTGCACATGTCGAACATAAAAAATTCTATGGAACTTGCTAATTTTCCTGCTGGGCTTTAAATGAAGTTATAACTGAAAGGCTTTATAGAACAAAGGCTCGAGTTTTCTGTGTGAACAGTGAAAAAAAATGGGAAGGACATTTCACGTTCTATATGGAACTTTTTTGTACATCATCTGCTGTTCAAACCTCACCCCTGACATGGGAAATTATTCGGAACTTCAATCTTCCAATTACGTTTATTGTTTCTATGCAGAATAATCATTGACTTGATATCCATGATATTTGGATTTTTCCTGAAGGATTAATAATGTTTGGCTCATCACAATTTTCTAACTTAAATGTGCAGCTCTACTGTTTTGGGTCTGCATCGGCATATCCAGCATGGGGTTGAGCTTATTGAATGGGCTCCTGGTATAATACCTCATTTGGATTTTGCATCTATTTATTATTTATTTCTTCTATGCTGATACTCTTGTTTTATTCCATGGTCTTCCATAACATATGGATTTTGTGAATAATCATGCTACTTATTGTTGGTGACATTTTTAGTGCACCGTATGCAGGTGCAGAATTCTGCTCTATTGTTGGTGATTTCAATAATTGGCATCATCGGAAAAACTTTTCTAATCGTGAAATACAGCTTGATGATTATGGTTACTGGCGTATATTTGTTGATGATAAGCTTCGAGAAGGACAAGAGGAAGATTCATTTCATCAAGATTACAATTACGTGGATGATATCGATCTAGGCGATCAAAATCCCGACATCAAGGCACTTATGAAGAAATCCAATGATGAGTATTGGGAGCCAGGTGAAGATGAATATATGGGTGACCGGTCTGAAAAACTTGCTCAGGAACTTGCCAAAATCTTTTTTGGTGAAGACCTAGATGCAATAAACATGGATGAGAACAAAGAGGTAGATGATATTCCTGAAATTGTTGAAAGAGCAAAAGCCAAAGTTAAAGAATTTCGTGAATTGCATGGGAATCCTGATCTTCCACCTGTAATCGCTGAAGATGATGGAAAGAATTATGAATATATTAATTTGGTAGATGATCCTGTCTGGAGGAAAAGGGTTTTTGAGAAGAAGCCCCCCTTACCATATTGGAAACAGCTGATCAAAGGTAGAAAAGCATGGCAAGAGAAATATATTCCCGGCATTCCACATGGTGGTAGATACAGAATCTATTTCCATACAAAGGGAGGACCAGTTGAGCGAGTTTCTGCGTGGTCCACTTACATACTACCAGGTATCTTAAACACATCATCAATTCTATGGAGATAGCATGCGATATAATTCTATGTACTAGCATGCTTTTCTAGCAACTAATCTCCATATGCGGATGCTATTAAATTGTGTTATGCATTCTATGGAAGTTTAAATAGTTCTAGATTTGCATCTTCTATCATAGACCCAGATGGCGATAAAGCAAGCTCTATATTTTGGGATCCACCACCTGGTGAAGTTTTTCATTGGCAAAACACCAGTCCAGCACGGCCTAGGTCATTGCGTATCTATGAATGCCATGTTGGGATAAGTGGATCTAATGCACACATCACGACTTACAATGAATTTACTGAGAATGTGAGAAAACCTGTTTCATCGCATCCTATTATTTCTTCCTCACTAAATATAGAGTCTTGCAGATGCGTATACAGATTCTGTAATCGTTCATGGGCTGTTTCTCACCTTTAAGTTGATTTTCTGCAGGTTCTTCCACATGTTAAGAAAGCGGGATATAATGTTATCCAATTATTTGGTATTCAGGAGCACAATGATTATACAAGTGCAGGCTATAAGGTTCCCTTTATTTATTCATAGAGATATTAATGCGATATGTATGTGTGTGTAACGTGTATATGTAAGTACACATGAAAAGCAAATCCTTGACTCATTCAATCTTTGGAAAAACGTTTGCTATAGGTGACTGGCATATTTGCTGTAAGTAGTAGATTTGGGAAACCTGAAGATTTTAAACGTCTTGTCGACACAGCACATGGTGATTTGATAATTTTCTATTCAAGTTTCATTTAAAAACATGTATGCTTTCATTGTTCTGGTGTTTATCCATGTCTAGGTATATGTATTCTTTGGTTATAACAGACTCTCTATTATGATATTAGTAATTGGAATTCCCTTACACATGCCAGTTATCTAAACATGCCGTGTGTAAAACCTTTGTTAGGCCTTTTATACAATTTATGTTTTTTCTCCCAAGAGGTAAGTTTGCCTTTGTGCATCATGTTACTTTGCAGAGAAAGTAATTGGAAATCATATACTATGTATCTATCACAGCTGCCGGAATTATATGTGGATTTAATTGTCTTCTATTGTTCGTTGCTGCTGGTATGACATGTATATCGTTTCTTCACTTTGGCCCATTCATGAAGAGCAAGTTGAAAGCTTTCTTTTGACTGTAGATTCTTTGATTCTATATTACTTTTCTCAAGTTTTTATTACATGCCTTGTGGATGAGCATTCTGTATTGTTTCATTTCTTAACTCTGTACTATTTTCATTGGCTTCAATGAAGGATAATATCTCCCATTATGATGGTCATGTTCTTGGATGATTCCTGAACAATGAAGACATCTCTCTAGAAACTGGAAAACAGGATTTTGATTTATTTTATTCCATTGAATCTTGAGCTAGGCCAATAATTTTGTTCGGTTAAAGGAAGCCCTCCAGAAGACTGATCATGAAGTAAAGACGATCACAATTTTGTTTTGATTCAGAAAAATAGACATCATGGCCATATGCAAATAAGCTCACTTGCTTCAAATTTCAGTTGTCTAAAAATAAGCTAAACATATCATAGTAAGGCTATGATATCTTTTTAGAGAGCGAACAATAAACATTCTTTTATTTCTTTATCGTTGGTACTCATTGACATGGACTTTCTGAAAAGTGCTACATAGAGGTGAATAAGTAGTTATGAACGGTACAAGTAGTTATGAACCAATGTGAAACGCTAATAAATTGTAGTATCAACAGGCATTAATCATTAACACAATTAATGAGAGCATAGTATCTTGGATCCAATGATCAAGATGCTGCTTAGATGCCCAATGTGCTTCACAACTTGCAGTCCACATGTCATTGTTGTCATTATTATGCCAGTAATCGTATCATAATTTGTTACTGTTTTGTCACAGGTCTTGGATTGCTAGTATTCTTGGACATTGTGCATTCATATGCCTCGCCAGAAACACTGCACGGTTTATCTCTATTTGATGGAGCAAATGATTGCTACTTTCACACAGGTACATCACGACTACATTTAATTTGCACCATTTGCCAAGTACGTATAATGCTGAAATTAGATGTTTAACTAGATGTTGAAAAATAAAACCTTCTGAAGTGCTGGCATATTTTTCAAATAAAATAGAGATTCAGATTTGGCAATGTCCTATATCTAGCTGGAGATGGAAAATAAAGATGTGAAAATCAACCTGTACAGTGATTTCCTTCTAAGAGAATTGAATGTTTCTGTTTATTGTTTGCAAACTTGTGCATCTAGAAATACATTAGATTATTTTGGAATTGTACATACAACTTCTCTTTAACTTGGATATATTATGGATAATGATGTTCAATGCCAACAGAGTATTAGAACAGGTATATTTGAGAGACATCCATCTGATCCTAGCAAAGTAGTATATATATGCTGAAGGAACAATTTGGGATCATGTGATTACTCCGTCACATTGGAGGGTCTGAACTCTAAGAGCGAAAATAGTGAAATTGCTAAATGTAGCTTGCTTGATTGCTTGACATGTTTGTTATATATTTAATAGAACAGTTTTAGATATGTTGTAAAACGTGGTTCTGGAAGGTTTTTGGTACGTTTAAGATAAACATCTATCTCTTCTTGGCAATAAAACTTCCTTTTAAGAATCTTTAAAGAACCCTAAGGATGATGACTTATTATCGTCCTGTGGAGACCAGTATGTGAATAAAAGCAGACAGAGTTAGACAAACAAGTTGTGTATGGAAACATAGGTGGTAACAGAGTCAGATAGACAAGGCATAGAGGAGAGGGTTGAACCTGTGAACTCCAGCATCTGGGAGGCATGAAGCATCATGGCACACAAAAGGATCCAATAAATCGAAGGTATCCATGGTGAAAATATTGTTTCAACAAAGGACCAATGTAGCAAAAACCCTTACCTCGTGCAGAGTTAGTGGGTGGTGAGATGGTTGGGATCTGCTTCATCACTTGCAATAATGGACATGAGTTTGGTTAGAGTGAGGATATTTGCCAAGTTATCTAGAATTCAAAAATTTATATTATCTATGAAGGACAATTAAATATTATATAATCAATATAAAACTATAATGATTGCCAATGTACTACAACAGTAGACTGGTTTATAAAACTTGGCTCATTTTGCCGTTCTCATGGAGGAAGTGTGCAAAATTTATCTACCATTGTCGGATTTTAAAGTTGATTCAACTACCCTAGAGAAGTCCCAGATTCTGTTGTCGTGTAAACATGCCTGCCTGTGCTTCTCGAGCGGGACCATAGGGGTCCTGAACCAGGGAGGACGCCTACCTGTGCTTCTTTGTACTGCGTTGAAGATCTCCTCACATGAATCCCCTTTATAAATAAATGGTGCACAAAGATCGAGGTGAAGAGAATGCTTGAGAGGCAAACGTAAGCCGCGAATAAACGAACAAGGTGAATGAAGGATGCAAACAAAGGATGCGAACGTTTGGAGGCGAACGTAGGATACAAACAAAGGATGCAAATGTTTGGAGGCGAATGAAGAGAGGCAAGGCCTGCTCACCGGCAACAGCTTGACCCTCCTCACACTCACATCTGCACACACAATGCTGTAGGGTAATCGACACACAATTTAGAGAAATTTCTCTTTCTTAGGACAAAAAAAATTTGGGTTCACCAAATAATGCCATGAGTATGATAACTTTTACAACAGTTAATGATTTTAAGACAAGAATGAAGGGAGGCTTGGAGTTTCTGGTGAAGGTGAGTCGAGTGGACCACCAAGACTGCAACTACTACCGACAACTACGGCCCTCATTGCGGGATTAGTGTTCTTGGGCTGCTTCATGTTCCCTTCAACAACCAGTGCTGAACCCTTCCTTGAAGTTGTTAACGCATGGTTAGCTCAGTGGTGAAGAAGATTGCAAAGACCTCTGAAGAGGAGGTAGAGAAGAAGAAGAAAAAAATTAACAGTATACCATAATGCAAAAATCCCAAGGTCGAGCACCAAAATCCCCAAAAAGAACCCCTAAATGAGTCATTTTCCCCTCCTTTTATGGGGGGAGAGGCGCCTCATTTTGTATTAAATGCAAAGTAACCCGCTTTGTATTAAAAAAAGAGAATAAAAGAAATAATTCCTTCATTCACTCTGGCAGAGATTCAAACGGCCCTAACTACTAGGCCATTTAGTTTCTATTATTTTATATTTGTTTTCTTTAATATATATTTACATACTTGTGGTTGCCCCCCTTCTCCTAGTTTCTACCTTTGGGCGTGCCACATCATGACACCGTTGTCTAGAAAGAAATCTAAGGCACTTATTCTTACTGTGTTAGACTCTGTAAAGTTAATTGTATAGTGCTATTGTATGTATCCCAAATGTTTTTTTGTCCTGTCTTAATTTTTTTTTTGATGTGGCATTTTGTGATTAGACAACAAAATTCAGGTTGATATTGAAGTCAATGTAGATGTTTATTTTAAGGCCAATTTGACTGGTTGATTGCATCCTAGCCTATCAGAAAGAGGGGTTTCTACAATTGTCTGCATATAATGTTATTATTCAATGCTTAAGTTGATTGATCAGGTGTTAACATAAGCTCCTTTCTATTTATTTTTAAATCTGGTGCAATGTAGTATAGCTATATGAATGACATAAAGCTTCATTGTTTATTTCAGGAAAGAGAGGGCACCATAAATATTGGGGAATGCGTATGTTCAAGTACAGTGATTATGAAGTCAAACGATTTCTGTTATCAAACCTGAAGTGGTAATGTATATCCCAGAATTTGAGTGTTAGAATACATTTAACAAGGGAAATTGCCATTTGCTACATATCAATTGCAGATAGGTTAGATGAAGCATGTTAGTCTGCAAATAGATAGCAAAGAAAAATGTATCAGAAAGTAGTGTCCATCTTTGGATGCCTATTGGCATTAGATATTATTGGCAATATTGAGATCTATGGGCTGTGGAGACATGCATACAGCATGCTGTAATGCATGATGAAATCATTTTTTTGGTCTAGTCAACATTTGAGAGACGATTTTGGAGCTTCCGATGGGTTCCATTTGGAGAAGACATGCTGCATATACTTTGTTGTTCAGGATTTACACATACATCATGAAATAAACTCTTCTAATGTTTGGTTTGATAATAAATGCACATTAACCAGCACTGTTATGCACATTATATGCATACTAACCTCAACTCGATTCTAGATGTTTTAGTACTTTTTGGTCTGTGCATACTTCTTGTGAGAGAATTTGTGACTCTTTGCTCATTTGAATGTTATCGTTTTGGCGGGATCTGATCTACATTTTCATAAAGAAATTTTGAAATCTCAGGTGGGTCGAGGAATATCATATTGATGGTTTCAATTTCCATTCATTGGCGTCAATGCTGTACACTCATAATGGTTTTGAAAAACCTACAGGCAGCTATGACTTGTGAGCTATGATATTTTTATCAGATAATATCCAATAGTCACGATTTGAAGTCCTAAGTTTTTAAATTTTGGATCTGCAGTTTTTGCAATCAGTATGTGGATCAAGATGCACAGATCTACTTGATATTGGTTAATGAATTACTGCATGGACTGAATTCCAATATTATAACGATTGCAGAGGATGTAAGGCACATTTCTTTCACTAGGATCTTCTGAAATCTTCCATAGATTTATATTCCTTCCTCGTAAATGTTCAATGTATTTTGAAAGGAACTTTCCTGTGGAGGGGTTAGGGCAGAAGTTGTTAAATCTTTTGTGATTGTTAAATACCAGGCAACATTTTACCCTGGACTTTGCGACCCAATCCATAGTGGAGGCCTTGGATTTGATTACTTTGTTTGCACACAGCCAGCTGAAATGTGGTTGTGGTTATTTCAAAATGGATCAGATGAACATTGGATCATGAGTCAGGTGATAATGTCATTTAACATTTCTTACCTGAAGATGATATGTGAGCTTCTTTGAACCCGTAACTGAATCCAATCCTCTACTCCACAGATTGTTGACACTTTAACAAACCATAAGAGCATAGGCAAGATGATTGTTTATACCGAGAATCACATGCAGGTAATGGAAGAAAAATATTGAGGTTTTTCTTCTTGTTCTGGATACCAGATGTAAGATATTTTTGTGTGATGATATTTATATGTTTGCATCCCTTTGCCTATTTGTTTGAAAGTCTATAGCAGGAGGGATGTCATTATATCAAGTGTTATTATCCCGTTCAAATACTAAGGATGGAAAGGCAGGATTGGATATGAAAGGCGTGGCATTATTGAAGGTGTATATATTAAGTTGCAAATGATGTTGTGTTGATATCATGTATCATAAGCAAGTATAAATAATGAAAATGTGAGTACTTTGCTAGATGATACGATTGGCCACACTGAGCATGGCTGGGTCAGGATATGTGAACTTTATGGGCAACGAATTTGGTCATCCAGAGGTAGTTACAATATTTGAGTTTTGAATTTTGGTTCAATATTGCATAGTGTTGTGATTGACCTTGTCTCATTATCAGAGGGTTGAGTTTCCAAGGTCCAGCAACCGCCATTCTTTTTCCCTTGCACGCCGACGATGGAATTTATTGAATGAGAATGGACCTCATTCATACCTTGCAGACTTTGATCAGGTTGGATGTAAATTATTCATTTCATCTGATTCTGTTTATTTCTGTGTTAAAATGTATCCGATAAATCTGTAATGCAAACGGGATGGAAACAATAATGTCATTACTAGTTGAACTAGGGGACAGATCCTGATGCTAGAAATGGGCAGTGTCGAACAGTTATTATCACATGTAGAAGCTGAGTATAGGTAATACCTTGGGAAGGACGACCTTCCAGAGGGTTCATAAACCCCAAAAATTAATTTTGCCTGTGTCTCCCTTAGGTGCTTAGGTTTCAGTTATTAGCTCCTATTAGGTATTTTTTGGCCCTCAATTTATCCTGCAGGGTTGCACACTCAATGCATCTGTCATTGCAGATGCATTAACTGATTGGCCATTTTTCATTGTTATTTCAGTATTAATTATCAGTCATTAAAACTGATTGGTGTCGATCACTCATAATTACACATTCTCAAGCAGTTCAGTTTTGGAAGGTCTGTTGTTTACTTCCATTGATGAGTTTAACATAAACAGTTGTAATTGTTTTAGGTCTCATAAGCCGCTATGGTCTATTAGAGATTTCTATATATTTTGATTATGGTCAATTTGACTAGAATCACAAGTTAGAACCCTTTTTCTGCTTAGAAGAGGTATGTATTGGGAAATTTAAGGTAAGATTGTAAGTTGCCAATGAAATAAGGGGATGCTGGACTATTTACTTGAATAAGCGAGGATTCTTAAGAAAGCTAGGATTTATAACTGTGGTTAATGTGGCAAATCATTTACAGATTAAGAGGATGTGGTCAGTGGGGAACATGAACTGTAATGGTTCCATTGAACCCAAAATTTAGGTTGGATTGGATGCTCATTGGCTCTGAAAAGGAAAAGGTATTTTTCATTTTATGGCAGAGTTTCTTAGAGGGAGGTTGCAGGAGATTTAAGTAAAGGAAAGAGGGACCATAAGGGTATTCTTTGTAATAAGATCAAGTTTGTTTTATTTCAAAGAGTACCCTTAGGGTCCCTATTTCCTTTAGTTATATCTGCTGCAACCTCCTAAGAAACTCTGCCATAAACTGAAAAATACCTCTTCCTTTTCTTCCTTCCATGTGGAAATTTTTTGCATACCATTACATAGACAGCCAGGGACCTTGTTTACAGTTGCATCTAGTGTGTTTGGGTGTACAGCTGCTACTTATTGATCAGCGATTCTTTGATTACATCATCGAGGACAAAAGCTAGAATCTGTTAGGATGCATACATGTCCGGGATCAGCTGCTCATTGCAGGGATCTAAACAGTATTATTATTATGGGCTGCTTTGGTGGTTTTCATTGTGCATACTACTCAGCATCACATGAAATATTTTGAGATTTCATGGGCTTTATTTAAAAAATTTGAAACGGCGTCAGAAAATAATTAATTATAAATATAAATATATAATATATTATATATATTTTGAAGTGTCACACTTTTTTTATGTATATAGAGAATCTTACCACTCATCATTGTACAATTAGGTAGCCTCTGATTCTGTTTTTGTAGTTTAAGTGTTTTTTATTTCTCAGGAAGGAAAGATCATTCACAACTAGTGGTTCTGATTCAAATTATGTATGCATTTTTAAATAATGTGATATGCTGTACATGGAATAGTCTCTTGGCCCTGAAATGATGTACTAAACATTTTTGTTAGCAAGGCAGGCATTAATGATGCTCGAAGAGGAACATGGTATTTTAAACCGACGACCTGCGGAGATCCTCTTAGTAGATGATGATGAAAAGGTTGATAAGTAAATGCTGATTTATTTTGTTTAACTGAAACTTGTTTGAACATGAACTTTCAAAATGATGCATTGCTAGTGTTGCAGATACTAGCATTTTCTCGTGGGAGGTTGCTGTTTCTTCTTAACTTTCATTCAGAACATTCTCATGATACCTTTGAGATTCCAGTAGAAGAAGCAGGTCAATATGAGGTGAGCTCTAAGTGGATGGCAAAGATTGTTTTGTAAATACGAAAAAACATGTAAATTTGGGCTGTAAAAATGTATTCATGCAAGCTACCTTCCCCTATTCATAAATTTTATTGTGAGAACATGATGTCTATGCGTCTTGAACCATCGTTGATGCAAGAAAACATATTTTGTGGTCTTTGAATCAACTTGTTATTGGTTACAATATTACAATCATAAATGAGGATGGCTGCTATGTTTGCCTGAGTTGTTTCTGGTCTCACATGTGGTTTCTCAACGTCAATTACATGCACTGGCACACTTCTCATGCATCATAACCAGTCACAGGGTTTATGGTGTATGGTCTGCAACAAGTCTTTTGCTTTCCCATGTTGGAACTTGAGCTGCATATAGGTTACCTCTCTTTTGGGGACAGTCCTTATTCTACGCCATGTCTTAGACCTGGTTGTTATGCTGGTTGTTTCTTGGCAGTCCACAGGCCTCTTGAGATGACTTCATGTGATGACTTGGAATTCATCACAGTGATACGGATTTCCACACAGTTTCCAACATTTCCGTGTGTATCTTGAAGAGCTGTTTCTCTCACTCCTCTGGTCCATTTGATTTCCAAACTTACGTTGGAGACTATTCAGAGAGGTGCATCTGTTCTTTGATTTTAAAATCAGTGTAATTACCTGGCAATTTACAGTGCCAAATCATATTAAAATTTCTGCATAGTATCTTTCAACGAGACCAGGGAGTTTTTGGCCATGGCCCTAATATATTCTACTGTTAATACTTTCCTCAGAATTTGATCACATTTCAAGTGTCAGATATATCATGTGAATATCCAATATGATGTATTGATTTAATATTTTTTTTTAATATCTTGATTAAGAGTGGTCTTTTATTTGCAGTTGCTTTTGGATAGTGACTGTACGTCTTTTGGTGGAGATGGTCGTTTGGATGGCCATGTGTTGGTAATGAATAGCTCTTTAGTAAGGTATACACGTAATAATATTTTGTATGAATATGGCTACCTCACCTCTATGAACATAAGCACCTCACATTATCCAAATCTTTGTTGTTGACGCATTGAAATATATTTTTTATGGAAGGAAAAATGGAGCTTTTACATTGGAGTTGTCCTTACCTAATCTAAGTGCTCAGGTAGAAACTTACGGTTCATTTTCTGTGGAAATACTTTTTTGACTCATTTATTTATTAGTAAATTTTAATTACTATTGTATATTAATTGCAAACTGCAATGCTGCGAGATACGAAGGTTATATTGATCTTTAAGGAAACAATCAAACAAAAGATACAAAAGCCCATAAATTTAGACAAGGAGAACCCTTCTACTCTTTCAAGAGTGATGGTGTATGTTCATCTGAAATTTAGGGGATATCTTACAGACATCCCAACAGCCCACTGGTTCAGTATGAACCTTTGTAAAGCCAAGATTGTGGACCATCTTTAAGTATAGACTGACTAGCTAGAAGCTTTAGGTGGATTGGAGATGTACCCATACACTTCGTTTTAGGAGGCTCATGCTGTTGTCATTTCAACAACTTTTATGGAGTAACACTGTTGAGGCCCCATCTTACAGGTGGTTTGCGTTTCAGTATAGACTGACTACTTGACTTTCTAGGGAAGATGTGTAGGTATAGAGAGACCTTCAGGAAAAGAGACCAATGGGATGAAGTTACTTTTCAGAGGTCACGATATATGATGGTAGTATATTGATATTTGTTCCTTGGTCCTCTGTAAGGTGTATGATTTTGGGCTTTTGGTTAGGATAATATTACTTCTCTTTATAATTATTTGATTCCTTTATTTAAGGTATATAAACTGGCACGAATGGCAAAGCTGTGAGTCCTGATGAGAAATGTTTGATCATGTAATTTGGAACACCTGATTTGGACCTCATAGGAGATAAGGCATGTGCATTTATTGAGATGTTCCAGGCGAAAACATGGATCATGAAGAACCAATCAAGTTTCTCAGCTCGAGTTGAAACTTGAATCGTGCTAATTTAGTATTACTTCCAAATTAAGTCTACAAAAATGATCCTCAACTTGCCAACTGGGGCATTTATGAACGAACACCTACTGCGAGATCAGATGCAAGATATTTTGGTGCTATTCTACACAGATAAATGACAACATATATAGTTGGGAGATAACTCTGTACTACTAGCATTCCCTTTCTTATATGTGACTTGTGAACAACTATAAGTTACTACAAATTACATGTGTCGACTTACATATTTTGAGCAAATTGGTAAAAGAGAGCTATAAATATCCACATCAAGTATCATGGCATGACATGGTGATGTGTCCATTTATCGATTTTCATTCAAAATTTGTGGCAATGATCTCTTTGTTGTACATATGGTTTGAGTTGTTATACACCAACAACTTGCCTTTCCAATGGAGATGTGTAGGCATCGAGAGAAACCCCCATGAGGAAAGAAGATCATTAATGGCACAAAGTTCCTTTTTAGAGGTCAATATATGTGATGGTAGTTTTTGGCAATTGTAACATTATAATTTGGTATGATATATGATACCTGATGTTATATCATACATCATTTTGGCCCTTGCATTATTTAATATTACTTCTTATTTCATGTTTTATTATTATTTTGCTCATCTATTTAAGGTCTATAAACTTGCATGGATGGCAAAGTTGTGAGTCATGATGACAAATCTTTTAGGAACAATGCAAAGTAAAACAGAGGAATGGGTAAATGTAATGACGGAAAAAATGGATCCATTGCATAAAAAAGATGTTACAGAGTTAGTACCTACACCTATTTGTAAGAAAGTTATTGGTCTAAGTGGTTTACAAGGTAAAGTTTAATGCTGAGAAGATTGTGGAAAGAAATAAATCAAGGTTAGTAGCAAAAGGTTATGTGCTAATTTATGGCTTGTACTGTCAAGAAACATTTGCCCTATAGCAAAAATGTTAAAATGTAGAGTGAAGGTGCACTATTCTGTGCAATGTCAACAAGTAATTAGGCATGCAAAAGAAGTCATTGGAAAATGATAGTGAGTTCATGCGAGGTACAAAAGTGGGAACTTGTCATTGGATTGGGAGAGATTTCTTATGCCATTTTGAAGTTGATAATCGTGGTTTTAGTCTTATAATGATGTAGCAAAAGGAGAAAATGATTTCCCAATACCTCACGGGAGAAGAATGACACCATTTCCTTTACTTGATTGAACACATTTTCCTTATCTTTTGATTAGTGGTATTCTTACATTGGGGGTATTGATGTCATATAACACAATCAGTTTGAAATAGGGGATTGTGCCAATTGCACAAATGTAATTCAGGAGGAGGCTTCTTTCTTGAAGGAAGTGGGGGCTTTGATTGCATAAGATCATCTACTTCGATTCTAAGAAATGGGCATTTACTCTTTGCCAATACTATTTACATGATGTTCAATCCACACAAGAAACTTGCATATTGTCATCATCTTGACTTATCACGAAGGAACCTACATTTTGAGTTGGGATCAAATGGCACTAACAAAGTCATGTCAAGATCATTAGGCCTTGCAACAAGTTGGATTGTCAATACATCGGGCTATACATATCTTTGACTAGATCTATGAAGTCGCATCATATATGTCTCAATCTCTTGTCCCATATGTGTTTTCATCTAGTGTTTGATGTATCACTTTTGGAACGTTATGTATCAATCTATATTTCAGATCATGTTGTTCCTCTTGTTGTGCTAATTGCTAATCCAAAATACAAAGTGGAAATAATTTTGAAATATGAAGTTCTCCACAACAAATATATTAAATTGGTTGAGTAGTTTGGTTAATATACTTAATGATCGAACATGGGACCCAGTTAGGAATTTCATCATTGATATCCAAATAACCCAAGTTCGGCTTTCTACATTACTACTTGCAACACTTGTATCTTTGGAACAATATTCATAACCTTAACTATTAAGGTATATCATATTTAACTATAATATTTAAGATGTCACTATTCCACATATGATTGGAACTTACATGAATGCCTATATGGTGACAAGGTGACAGACATGCATGTGTCCAAAGTTCAAACCATGTTATATAAGCATGTGTTTTAGTATTGGTAAAACATTCGGGTTCAAGATCAATCTTCGATGCATTCTTGTATATATTGTTCTTATTATTAATAGATTATCATTCTCCTCTTATTTCCCTCTTATCTCAGTAATGCTTGTAGAGCCCTTACACTACTTCGCACTCGATCTCACAAGTTAGGTATTGAAGTTGCATCATGGTATCAAAATGTAATGAATTTGAGGACATGTAAAGTATCCAATGAAGGCATGGTAGAGGATGAATGTCACTTGCTCTTCACATGCTCGACATATAGTGCAATTCATTCAAGATATGCTGACATACTAAGAGGGAGTGATAACTTAAGTGCCATACTTAAGACACCACCTAGAAGGTTGAGCTCATATGTGTATGCTTTACTAACACATAGAGACTTTGTGCTTCAACGTATGAATACCCCTTCTTAGGAAGGAGACATATATCAAGAACACATGTATACTCTAGTCCCATAGGTCAAAATTGGCCTCTTTATGGACGATAAAAATTCTAATTCTTCTTATTCTCTTCTTCAATTTTATCTTGTTCTTAGCTACGACCCTAATATTCTTCTATTATTTTCTTCTTTAATTTGATCTTGGTCTCAAGACTACGGCCCTCACAACGATGACTTTGTGAACATACTCTTTATGTCTAATTGGAAGTGTTGACTTGATCGCCACTCGGTAGAATTCTTGGGTATATGTAATTTCATCTAATAGTATCTTGATGGATCCAACGAAACTTCAACTGAGCTAGAAAGGCAATCGCCATGCTTAATGCTAGACGTCTACTATTTTTTATGGTTTGCAAATTTTTACTGCAAATTCATCATGAATTTGCGAGGATCATTTTGCCTCTCTTATAACTTATATAGAAAAATCAACCATTTGTCTTCTATATTGAGGCACAAAAGCATTTATTGATCTTATATAGTCATTGACTTGTTCTAGCCCATGTTAATTTAAGTGTCTAATTGAAGGTGATGCATGTGATCCTAAACCCATCTTCATAGTTTTGTCAAATGTTACATTCACACATGTGACACAATATGTTGTCAATATACGAAAATGCCTTTACATTACCCATATGGAGTACTACATGCATTATCTATTCTAGAAAGCTCATGGTAATCTATTTCTTTAGATGTTATTATTGATATGCCAACTTGTAAGGTATTTGATGTTATTCTGATTGTGATTGTCCAATTTACAAAGATGGCACACTTCTTACCATGCAATAAAAGAACATTAGTGGTGAAGAAATAATTGAGCTTGTTATGCATAAGATTTTTGAACATCATGGTTTTTTAGATGACATTATTAGTGATCGTGGATGGATAAGGCAACAAATGTAATGGCTACAAATACTAATGGAGAAATTTCCTCTGCCAAATCCCTTTATGAGTATCTCTAATAATATTTAATATAATATTCTTTGTAGCTAATATCTCAAGGGAGGCGATGTTTGGAACTCTAGGAGGTTCCAGTTTCATAACTTGACCCAATGTCATTGTGTTGTGAGCATAAATTTGGTGAATTTGGAAATATTTGGCATATATATGCTTATATCTTTTGTACCTATGTTCACCAAGAGAAATTATATGGAGCATAATACCAATGTAATCATTTATGAGATAACATCATTTACAAGAAATATATTATTACCACATTAGAGTTGTGTGTGATCCATAAAATAAGTAAAAACAATAATGGTGTATTTCGGTTAATGGTTCTAGATGAAGGATTGCATACACATATTTAATATTTATCACTCATATCCCATGGATTTCCTACGCTACTAGTAACATTTCGATAACTATTTTCAAGTCTCTTCTCACTATCACATTGGTTGGTATGATGAGTAACTAATTTCGTCACAAGTTCTCATCTCTAGGTTTGTTTGCTAGTAAGAATGAATTTATTGTTCTAATTGCTAGCATCTACATAGCCAAGTAATCATAGTTTTGCTTCATCTCCCAAATTTGACCACTAATAACTCAATCCCACGGTTTATTTTTTACTCGCAATATCTGAATGCAAAATAGTACATGTATATTTAGATTGACATTCGATAATTGATATCAAAAAACTTCTCTCTTTCTTCAGCTTACTCATTGTTTGGAAGATTTTCATGTCATCACAGCTCTTTATCGTCATAGTAAGTCATTTCCTCATTTGAGCCATTCAAGTCCTTGCGTATAAGAGTAAATTTCAGATGATAAAACTTAATAATTAGCATAGTCTGGAGGATTCACAGAGACAATTTATATACTATCACTATTTCCATTATATACAAAATAAATTCCAATGATGATAGAACAATGAGGATAGCCTAAATGATTCACTAAGACAAAATAATATATTATCATCGTATACACATGTATGTTTGTCCTCATCATTTCCTCATTTATGTAAAGCCATTCACACACTTATTTATTGATAATGTCACTATGTATCAGGATACATTTCCAATGAAGAGATGGGCAAGAACATCTATTATTACTATTCCATTGTATACATAAGTATGCATATATACATCAGCCTTGAAAAGCGGGTAACACAAGGTGTTGATTCTCAGAAGGAAAGAGTCGATTCCATTTTAAGTTTCGACTCATATTGCAGATTACTTGAATGTCCGCGTTCGAACTTGAGGCTCTCCTTTCCTCATCATTGCAACAAATTCACTGTAGTTTATTTTTCCATCCTGCAAAACAAAAATGAAATGGTTCAGCGAAAATAAGTATACATTACTCACACATATACTATAAGGTTCGTTGCATAGCTATTCTATCAAACATGACTTACATGGTCTGTGTCAACTTCGGCAATGATATCATCTATCACTGTCAAATCCCTCATGTGATGCTCTTTAAGAGCTTGTTCTAGCTCCTCGACTGTAATGTAACTAAGCAAAAACAAGAAGAGGACATACTTTGGCCACTGCTATATACATACTAACATGCATAAATATACACACACATACATAGGTATGTATATATGCATGCATGGATACATCCATTATACACACATGTGCATGTGTGTGGTATATATAGATACCGACTTCTGAGCATTACACTCACCCACTATCATCTTTATCGAAGTAACGAAATGCTTCATGCAACTGCTTATCCCTATTTGCCTTGCTCATGTGAATCGTGGCACCAATAAACTCCATATAATCAATAGTTCCACTCCCATCCAAGTCTGCCTGCATCAGAAATCAGTTAATATTTGTAAACTTCGAAAATTTTGACCTTGTCAAGACATGGAATGTGAAGAAACAGTAAAAGTCTTTAAACATAGACAAATACACACAATGCACGCATCTATACACCTCAAAGACAACTTGCATATTATTATTATATGGGGCATACTTGCATTTAATTAAAGAGTCCTTACAGCTTCCATTAGTTGTCGAACCTCATTCTCGGCAAGATTAGCTCCTAGCTTCGCAAGCCCTTCTTTGAGTTCATCGAAAGTGATCGTCCCACTGTTGTCAGTATCGATACTATTGAATAGCTCTTTCAATCCTGTAATTTCTTCCTCTGATAAACGCTCAGCTATCACCTGAAATTTGAGAAAACATAAATCTGTGGGATTTTTTTCTGGCATTATAACTTGTACCCTTCCTTTTAGGCCACACAATGAATGATAATTGACAATTCAACACCCTTTAATGAAGAGAATCAAAATTAGTGATTACAGATTAAAATGGGAAAATTAATCCACCTGAAGAGCGAGCTTTTTGAGTTTGTTCATATTTCGGAATTGCTTCAATCTCATGAGCACAACATTATCAAGAGGCTTATCCAGGGCTTCCCCATCCACTCGAATCCAAGGATGATCTAATCAAAGCTCACGATGTGAACCTTTGAGAAAACTACTAACAAAAATATGATAGGATCGAACTACCCTAGTTTCACATTTAACTTACTCAAATTGATGAATTTCCTACATTCTTTGATCAATGAAGCCTGTGTATTTACCTAACTATGTAATTAGCGGAAAGACCACAAATAAAATGCATACAAAATTTAACACTTACTTAAGACATCAAAGGCTGACATGCGCTTTTTCGGATCTTGTCTTAGCATATTCTTTATAAGGTCCTTGGCTCCAGGAGAAATAGTCGGCCATGGATCACATGTAAAGTCTATACGTCCAGCCAAGATTTCCTTGAATATACCTTGTTCAGTGTCTGCACAACATTGATGAGCATAATGTTTAACATAGCAATAACATGAATACATCAAAAACCCAAACTACCATAAAATTTGGATTCCTATGGTACTAGAAGCATATTTGCCAACCATACGTCGATGGTGCCCTGATTGTCTCATTTGCTTGTGTATAGACTTGTGATCAGCCCCATACGTTAGAAGGATCCATACCCTTTGCTACAAGAGAGGCTCATGGGTTCTATGCATATACCAATTAACCCCAGGTATATATTCAGAATAATAGCCATCTAGAGTGTGGCATAATCCACAAGCTAATGGCTGTACATGTACTGACAGTCCTACCTCCTGCCTAGTTGACCTAATACTGTATGATAATGCGTATGCTGGATGCTTGTAACATATGGAAATATGTCAAGGTAAAAGATTAGATGTAAAATATCCAGGGAAATGCATATTACCTGCCCAAAATGGAGGAAAACCACTCAAAAGAATATATAGAACCACTCCTGCACTCCAAATGTCAGCTTCCGGACCGTATTTCCTGTTCAAAACTTCTGGAGCCACGTAGTACGCAGTTCCGACAATGTCCTCAAAAACTTGCCCTGCATCACAATTCAAATTACTGTAATCTTGTAAGTAACTAATCTTATATATGTATATATACACACACCCAAGAACAAACACCAACCTGGCTTGAAAAACACGGACAAGCCAAAGTCGATGCACTTGAGAGGAGAGTTCTCGTCCTTGTTCAAGAACAAGAAATTCTCAGGTTTCAGGTCCCGGTGCATGACGCCAAGAGAATGGCATATCCGGACCACATCCACAATCGTCCGACAGAGTTTTGCAGCGCCACGCTCTGTATACTTCCCCTTCTCAATAATCCGATCGAAGAGCTCTCCTCCTTCACAGAGCTCCATCACCAGATGTATGGCTTTCTTGTCTTCATATGTGCCCTGAAGCTGGATGATATTTGGTTGTCCCATGACATGATGCAAGATCTGAACCTCTCTCCTCACATCCTCGAGATCCTCTTTGCTCAAGAGCTTGGTCTTCGAGATTGTCTTGCATGCAAATCGCTGGTTCGTAGTTCGGTCAATGCAAAGATAGGTCTTCCCGAACTGGCCATGGCCCAATTCTTTGCTCATTATGTAAGAATCTGTCACATCTTCCATGGGATGGTAGAAAAGTGTAGGGCCATGGATATCCTTAATAGCGTTGTTGAGTGTGGCAAATATTGGATTTCTTGGAGATATTTCTTCTTGATTTTCTTCTTGGATGATATGCTTACTACTTGTGGGAGGAGATGGAGGAGGAGAAGGATCATCTTGCCTTCCTCTCTCGCAGCAAGGCTGACAAAATCTACGATGATGACCTGATTTCAAATCCACACAATGACAACTGCAATTTCCCATGGTGATAAATACAACAAACCTAGAGCAACATTTTCAATGGAAAGCTAAAGTGCTATGTATAGCCCAAAACCCCATGAGAATGTATGCAGATGAACAGCTTTAAAAAATGAATAAGTAAAGAGTGGTAATCTTTTGCTTGCAAAAAAGATAGTAACAGAAATGAATGGCTTTCCAAACACAGTTTAGAACAATGTTCCCAACAAGAAAGAGCAGAGATTATTTGCAAAGGAAGGAAAGCCATGGATGTGCAATTGGCTTGTGAATTCAGCAAAGGAGAAAGAAAGGAAGAACATCATACCTTTGGCATCATCGTGGTCGTGGTAGAGAAAAGAGTGATCTTGTCCCATGTATGCTATCAGTATGGTATGGTATGACTGACTGAATTTTGAAACAGGCAGGTACTTTCACTTCAGTTCCACCATGGCCACCACCATGGCTCAGAGGTGGGAGGGGAGGGGTTCTTATTCTGAGAATTTTCAGTGTGTCCTTTCACACCATCACCATATCCCAAGCCTTTCTATCGGACACCATCGATTGTTCAGTCCCAGACCTCGTCGAGCTGCTTGACCTATCTCAGACATACATTACATACATACATTCATTCAGTCCAGACCTCATCGAGCTGCTTGACGTATCTGATACATACATAAGTTCAGTCCCAGATCTCGTCGAGCTACTCGACGTATCAGAGACATACATTACATACATACATAAGTTCAGTCCCAAACGTCGTCGAGCTGCTTGACCTATCTGAGACATATATACGTTCGGTCCAGACCTCATCAAGCTACTTGACGTATCAGAGACATACATTACATACATACATAAGTTCAGTCCCAAACCTCGTCGAGCCCTATCTAAGACATACATACATTCAGGCCTAGACCTCATCGAGCTGCTTGACGTATCTGATACATACATAAGTTCAGTCCCAGACCTCGTTGAGCTGCTTGACCTATCTCGAACATACATTACATACATACATACATACATATGTTCAGTCCAGACCTCATCAAGCTACTTAACGTATCAGAGACATACATTACATACATACATAAGTTCAGTCCTAGACCTTGTCGAGCTGCTTGAACTATCTGAGACATACATACATTCGTATGTTCAATCCTGACTTCATCGAGCTACTTGACATATCAGAGACATACATACATAAGTTCAGTCCCAGACCTCGTTCAGCCGTTTGACCTATCTGAGACATACATACATTCAGGCCCAGACCTCATCGAGTTGCTTGACCTATCTGAGACATACACTACATTACATTACATACATACATACATGTGTGCATGCATGCATGCATATATTGAGGAGACTGCCCAATGCATACATTATGGCTCACATCACACTTTACCTTTGTTTGCTAGCGTAGCCTTGTGTCGCTCTCCCTACCATTGTTATTACATTCGGACATATTCGTTGCTCCCCTCACACCCCGCACAACCAAGATCAACCTCGATTGGATTGTTGGCTCTAGGATTTGCAGCCATTAAATTTGGCCTTTCTCATGCATCAATATGAAATGACACTTCAGATTTGTTCGATGCATTATATTGCATGTGGGAGATCCCACGATGAGAGAGTAAGCCCCATCAAAGAAATCTTTTAAATTTGCAAGACATCATTAGATATACGATAGTGACAAATAGAGGTATGAATTAATGGTATGTCAAGCATAATTGATTAGAAGATAGCCAAAGTGCATTACTATGGAGTAGATTCTTCTCTCAATGATCCTAGAATTGTGTATATTGGCATTTAGATGGAATATCGAAAAGGATTGCCAAACGTCACTACACTTATACACGTATGTTGAAAGTTCAATCATTATGTGAATGTCTATGTTTCTAGCAATGAGGCATGGTTGTCGAAAATATCAACTGTACTACCATATCGTCGATATTTTCAATAGCTTGCATAGATGCCAACAATTCTAATAGTAAGTTATTGAGAGATCAAGCTCAACTTAGTTTAGTTAGTTAGTCAACCATGTAACTTCATAGTTACCTAGATAGAATCTAGTTAGAAGTGTTGACTATAACGCCTTAAATAGGACCTTGTACTTAAGTGGGATATTCTGGATCCTCCACTCCTAAGTACATTTAATATAGGACTTACACATTAGTACCTATATTCTACTCACACATGTGCACCTTTGCACATGAGATGTATATATACCTCATTGTGGGTATTTTTGTATTTGATGATGATAATAATGCTAATTTAATATCCTTACTCATCCCCCATCTTGTGTTCTTCATAAGTGTATCTCTCTCTCTCTCTCTCTTCCTCTCACACACATACACACAACACATATCACTTAATCTTTCGCTTATCTACTAATCACATAATTAGGTACTAATTAACCCTTGCTTAATTAATTACCTAATTATTAACATAAGTTAATGCTTGAAATTGTTGTAAAGAAGTCATGGGTTCAAGATTCTCAAGTGATGTACCACATTTTGTATGATCATGACATCATCCCTCTCTTTTCGTGACAAGCTCCACAAGTCGTTATGCTAAACTACAACTTGATTCACATCCATCTACTTTCATGATGAGCTCCACGAGTCGCAATGCATGAACTAGAACTTGACTTATCATGATATTGACCATGAAACTCCACTACAAAAAGCAAGGGCATTACCAAGATTCTTCATAGGTTTCGAAGATCAATAATGGGGTGGATGACATGGCTAATCCACGAGGTAATATACCCCATTACGTATAATTTGGGAGTAAAAAATGGCTTCAAATTTGTATTCTAGTCCATCAACAATGTGAACTAGAGGTTGGGGAGGAACAATGTGATTTTAAATGGAGTATGAACTATAAGTTCAAAAGGTGAGATTTGGAACACTCGGTGGAGATGCATATGTATGTGAACGAATATCTAAATGAAATAGAATGTTGTTGACTGGGAAACAAATCACAATTTGATAAAGGACTTAAATTGATAATCTAACTTGTCACATGACTTCGTGGTCTTCACTTTAATTATATCATAATACACACACATAATCCCAAACTCAAAATCTAGGTGTCGTAGTGATAAATGAAGGTGATTACCACCTACTGTAACCAATTTTGTGTATAGTCTAGGCACTACACAATTATGAGAATGATTGAATTAAATATTTTCGAATTGAACAAGGCAATCCTAATTTAGCACACTTATTGTTATGAACATATACCAAAACTCCAAACTTGTAATAGAGATTTGAATTTGTGATCTCTTCAAATAATATATGTAACCTCAACCACTAGGATAGATTATATTGTACATGTTATTTTTTTATAACTTTCATTAAATCATTAGGATACATATGCAATATTATGAAATGTCGTCACCTCGCATGGGCTAACACATGATCCTCAAGTGTCATTCTTGCATGAATGACAAAGTGGTGATCATGTGTGCCTACGAGGTGGCAACCATGCATGTATCCGAGTATTGATGAACCATTCTACTTTAACACAAGTCTTTGGCATATGCTTGTAACCTTTGTTCTCATTGTTAATACATTGTCAATTTCCCTGAATTTTCCTCTTCTCATTCTCTTCTTCACTTTAATACTTGCCCTTGGCTATGGCCGAACACTTGCCAATAGACAAAGTCTTAAGAGATTAAAATATAAATACCATATGTCTAGCCTTCTAGGGTTAAACACACAAGATTGTCAATGCTCGCTCACATAAAGTCATGCTTTGTCCCAAGTTCCAAGCAATTGTAAATTGTCTTGTGCAATATGAAATATATGTTTGCATATCCTTTAGATAGTTAACATCGCTCGAGGCTCGTGACGAAAATAATACATCAATATAAAGGACTATATCCAATCAACATATGTGTGGAGAAAATTCCACAATAGGAAGTTATTGTTCCTATAAGCTTGAAGAATATCCTCATTAATTTGAACACTTCCTCTATTAGTCTGGATCGGACTGAGGTTGGTCGAATCTCCACCTCTATATTCATCAATTGCGTTTAGTGAGGTGGTGCATACATGTATTGTTAACTTTGACTTTATTTAAAGACATTCAAATTGTGTTATGAATGAATAATAAAAACATAAAGAGCTCGAATGGTTGCCTCTCATTTCGGTAAGCTCAATTTGCGTTATGAGAGAGTCGTAAGCTCAACCTATTCATCAAGAACATCTAGTGATGTGGTACATATTTATAGAGATAGATAGATATATAGATCTATAGATAGATTCTATTATCGTCTTCAAAGGTCAAATATGACCCATGAGACAAAAACTATTACATTTCATGTAATACACGTGAACATGTGAAAGTGAGTGGCCACTCTTGATGTTCAAGGACTTTACCAATGAATGTTGCAATCGAGATTGCACATTATAATTGAGAGAGAAATTCGTGCAAGGATTGGGTTTGGTCAAAGATGTGTGGAAAGCATGATCAAATATGATCAAAGGCATAACATTGTATCAAAGTGTGATACTTAGACTCTTGAAATTGTTTAGGGAAAAGTGTGCATAGTTGACCACTCTCATTACTTGGGCATCAATGCCCTGATTCTCATCCCAATGCATGTGAGTTAAGTCGCATGGAAATAGATACAACATGTATAGTATAATGTGTGAAGCACGAGCCTCCACATTTGTCCCATGTCATGATAGATAACATTGCAAAAATGGCTCATTTACAGAGGAATCTAGTGATGCATCATGAAACAAGTGTGTTGCATCCCATCTACCAAACCATTTTCCCATATATTGCATCCAATCGGAGCACAAAAATTTGCTTTTATGTGCCTTTTGGACCTTTTTGCTTGCTTCCCATGTGATTCTAGAAAGTCAATGTGAACTAATTTTTTGAACCTTAAACATGTATTCAACAACCCTTTCCATGGCCATGATCTCAGTGGGAAGTCATCCCATCTCAAGGAGAAGGAGGATATACGACATTTGTTTCTTAACTTGACAAAACTTTATAAGAAAAAGCTTTTGGATATTTTCAAACTCTTTCCAAGTAGATATAGGGATGCTACCACCCCATAGAGAAAAACCAGTGTTATTGAAGTGTTGAAATGATATTTCTTGAGGAACAAACACTTAATATGTCCATGATTACACATGTCCTTAAGTGCATAATATGCTCCCTTCCTCTCCTCTAATTGGTGTGTAGCACATTCATTCCATTTATCATTTGAAGGAACTTAAAGGCCAAGATGTTTGAAGCTTTCAACACATCGCTTAATTTAGTATGTATGTCAAAAATTTCCAATGCCTTCATAAGATTTTGTGCATCTCCCAAAGTATTTGCAAAAAGCACTACATCATCCGCATATAACAAAAGCATGATGACTACATTCCCAATGACAACTTCTTTAATGCCTTCTTCATTTACAAACTTGGAAACCATTTCTTCAATTTCATCAATGCATAAACCAAATAGAGTTGGTGAGAGTAGGCATCCTTGCTCTACACCAATTTTTCTTTGAACTACATTTCTTGATGTATTTCCAAGATGCGTGCTTGGTGGAGAGTGAGAGAGAGGGAGGTTATTCCCACATAGCTTTGCGTCCAAGAAGTCAATCTCAAGACGCAAAGAGAGTTTAGATATATTTTGTACCAGATTTAGGCAAATCCACCAAAACCTTCAACATAAGTTAGGGCGTAGCCCATGGTGACGATCGAACTTGGGTTCTCTCAAATTTATGAGTTTGATTCTCCAACATAAACAACCAAGGCGACAACCGAATCTTTCCAATTTGTTGAGCGGCAAGCTCAACCGGAGCCGGATCGGCTGAATAAGCCGGAGCCGGTAAGCGAGACGGATTGGGCGAAACGGATCGGTATTACGGTGAGCAACCGAACCGGCAAGCAGTGGAGGCCGGGTGCAATCCGTAACCGGAAGTCCAATCAGAAGCCTAGCATAGGATAGACTACTAGGTAGCTATAGTCTTGTAGTAAGTGTCAGATGCTCGTGTGAGCATTGAAGTACATGGTACTTCTGTCAGTCCCAAGAGGACTTGTATAAATAGTGCTACTTAGCACAGTGTGTGTACAGAGTTTTGATATAATTTTGAAATCGTGTTCTGCTCTCTCTGTCTCTGTCTCTCTTTGTGTGTGTGTGTGTTGTTCTCTGGTTTACGCTTCCGCAAACACTTACGTTCACATGGTATCAGAGCGCGAGGGTTGAGAACCTCTGCTGCAGACATTTACTCTTGAGAAGAAAACCCTAACAAGTCGAAAACAGACACAGTAGAAGACATGGATAGAGGCATGGCTACGTCGCTCCCGGTGGAGAAGCTCGACAGGAGCAACTACGCATCCTGGTCTTACAAGATGCACCAGTACCTGCTTGGACACGGGTACTGGAGTTATGTCGAAGGAGCGAATGATGCGGCGCCCGACTCGGCACACAAGGACTTCCCGGTATGGGAACAGGCGGCAAGCAGGGTGATGTACTGCTTCGCGTCCAGTGTCAGCGATCAGCTGCTCAGCCACATCCGTGACGCCAAGACACCGAAGGATGCTTGGGGGAACCTGAAAAAGGTTTTCGCCGCAAGCACCACTGCCCGGAAGCTGCAACTCAGACGGGAGTTGAGCAATGTTCGACAGAAGAACATGTCCGTGGCAGACTACACGGGCCGGATAAAGGAAATCTGCGACTCGCTCGCCTCTATCAATGTTACCGTAGAGGAAGACGAGATGGTGCAGGTATGTCTCGGAGGCCTGGCATCCAAGTTCGGAGTGTTCCGGACTGCGGTGTGTACAAGGGAGAATACCCCCTCATTCTTTGACTTACAGTCAATGCTCCTTGTAGAGGAGAACCATGCCGGTGCATCTACCAGTGCATCCCCGGACAGCCAAATGCTGTACACGGGAACGGATCGGCTCCGTGGGCGTGGTGGAAGACGTGGGTCGGCACGCAATGGAGGCGGCCGGCAAGAGCAGGAACGAAGGCACTATGAGTGTGCCGACAGCAGTTCTGGGACTTCCACAAGCAGGGGGAGTCAAGGCGGTGCCGGAGGCCGACAAGACAAATCCGCTACGGAATGCTGGTACTGTGGCAAAAAAGGCCACAAGGAAAGCGTGTGCTGGAGAAAGCGTGCCGATTCGGACAAATCCGGATCCAACAAGACCGGTAAGGGTGGTCGACAAAACTCGCACTACGCAAATAGATCAGGAGGATCCGGAACCGGAAAGGCCGGTAAGGGGCCAACCTTGGTGATGAATCACAAGGCAAACTCAATGAAGAAGACCACTTCCAAAACGGAGGAAGTGTGGTATGTTGATTCCGGCGCGTCGAACCACATGACGAGCCACAAAGAGTGGTTCTCCTTTCTGGAGAAACCGGATCAACCAGGAGTAGTCGAAACCGGAGACGACACTCCTCACCCAATCGTGCACGTCGGAGAAGTCCCTCTAAGCCACGTCGGACAGAAAGGGAAGCTGATGAACGTATTACACGTTCCGACAATCACGAAGAACCTGGTGTCCGTCAGTCAGATTGTCGACCAGGAGATGCAGATGCGGTTTACGCACCTCGGGTGCTTCATTGAGGATGAGGGCGTAGTCATTGCGCAAGGGCACAGAGACGGGAGAATGTTTATCCTCAACACCAATGACTTTGGCACCGCTCTGTTCGTGAATCGACAGAAGGTCGAGTCGGACATCGACCTGTGGCACAAGCGGATAGGCCACGTCAACTACCGGAGGCTTCAAGACCTGCAAACGAAACAAGTCGTTGTCAGTTTGCCGAAGTTCAGCGGCCGGAGAGCCGAAATTTGTGAAGGCTTCCAACTTGGGAAGCAACACTGGCTTCCATTCCCCACCGAACGGAAGCGGAGCCATAACAAGCTTGATCTCATCCATTCGGATGTGTGGGTACCGGCACAAAGTGTAAGCCTTGGCGGGAGCCGGTACTTTGTCTCCTTCATCGATGACTATACTCGACATACTTGGATCTACCTCATTGAGCGGAAGAGCGAAGTCTTTGACTGTTTCCGAAGCTTCCAGAAGATGGTGGAACGGGAATCGGAGACAAAGATCAAATGCCTTCGGTTGGATGGCGGAAAGGAATATTTTTCCGGCCAATTCACTAGTTATCTGCAGCAGAAGGGAATTCGGCGAGAGTTCAGCTACAGATACACACCGGAGCAAAACGGTGTGGCCGAAAGGAAGAACCGGACACTCGTCGAAGCGGCAAGGGCAATACTGGAGGAGAAGAGCATGCCCCGGTTCTACTGGGCGGAGGCGGTCCGGATGGCCGTCTACATACAAAACCGCATTGGTGACAAGGTGTCAGCTCATGAGCTGTATTTCGGGCAAGCCGAACTTAAGACACCTTCGGATATTCGGCAGCATAGCGTATGTGCATGTGCCGGATCAGAAGCGGAGAAAGCTGGATGCAAAATCGGAAAAATGCATCCTAGTCGGCTATGCTCAAGAGCAAAAGGGGTATAAGTGCTATAACCCCCGAACGAAGGAAGTCCGAGTTAGCCGGGATGTCGAGTTCGATGAATCGGCATCCTGGTACTCCGTACCGACTCCGACTTCCGATCCTGACCCAATGCCGGAAGATCAGGCCAGTGAGCCTGAATCAACCCTGGCAGAGGATGATGAAGCCGGGACTCAAGATGAGAGTCCGGAATCGTTACGGTTGAGTGGACCGAACGAGCGACTGAGTCGGTTGGACCAGTCGGATGAAGAGACAGCAAGTGGTGGAGACTCTGCCGTGCTCTCCCTGCGCAAGGAACCGAGGAAACGGTTCACGCGCAAAGAGAAGGGGAAGAGGAAGATGCCGGAATTCGAAACCGGCAACGATGAGTCGGATCGGTGCGTATCCGACTCCGGAAAGGAGAAAGGCGGATCTTCGGCAACGAAGACCGAGCTGGCCAAGAAGGGCCGCAAATCAGGTGACGGTGCGTTGCGCCGATCAACCCGCCAGAAGGATCCAGTCATGCGGTATGGGTACAATGAATACATGGCGCATCATTATGCGTACATGACTAAGGTGACAGAAGTGTGTGAGCCGGAGAGCTACGCAGAAGCGGCAAAGAACGCAAATTGGCGTGCCGCTATGGACGAAGAAATGCGGGCACTCGATGCCAACGAAACTTGGGACCTAGGTGATCCTCCCCGTCACTGTAAATTGATCGGATGCAAGTGGGTGTACAAGGTCAAGTACAACGCCGACGGTTCTGTTAACCGGTACAAAGCCCGGTTAGTGGTGAAGGGATACGCGCAGACCCACGGAATCGACTACGACGAGACCTTCTCTCCTGTGGCGAAGATGACGACGATTCGTGTGGTACTGGCGGTTGATGCGGCAAGGGGGTGGCATCTTCACCAGATGGATGTGAAGAACGCCTTCCTTCAAGGAGAGCTTGAAGAAGAAGTCTTTATGACTCAGCCCCCCGGATTTCAATAAGAGATGAACAAGTCAGCGGTATGCCAACTAAAGAAGTCGCTTTACGGCTTGAAGCAAGCCCCCCGAGCCTGGAACGCGAAGATCACGCACCAGTTGCGTAAGCTGGGGTTTGCTGTCTCTAAGTCGGACTCTTCGTTGTTCATCTGGCAAGGCTCTGACGGTCCGGTATGTATACTCTTGTATGTGGATGATTTAGTCATCACCGGACCGGGTCTTCTCGAAATCAACCGCGTTAAGTCCCAGTTGTCGGACGCATTCGAAATGAAGGACTTGGGGGACCTTCATTATTTTCTTGGGATCGAAGTGATCCGGACCCCCAACGACATATTGCTCTCACAACGACATTATGTGTTGAATATGCTGTATAAGTTCGGCATGACGGATTGTCGACCTGTCTCCACACCCCTGGACCGGAACCAGAAGCTCCGACCCAACTCCGGACTGGCCTGCAATGAGAAACGGTTCCGACAGGTGGTCGGAAGCCTGATCTACTTAACCATCACTCGACCCGACATCAGCTATCCGGTCGGCATGGTAAGTCAGTTCATGTAGAAGCCGACCGTGGAGCACCTTCAGTGTGCGCAACGAATATTACGGTATGTCAGCGGCACTAAGGACCGGGGACTGCTATACCGGCGAGGTATACCCGAAGAGCTTGTCGGTTACACAGATGCTAACTGGGCCGACGATGCATCTGATCGCCGCTCCACTTCCGGATACATGTTCTCCATAGGTAGCACGGCTGTTGCGTGGAGCAGCAAGAAGCAGCCCACAGTGGCTTTGTCAAGCACCGAGGTTGAGTACCGGGCCGCTACCGTTGCCACTTGTGAAGCCATCTGGCTTCGGCGACTGCTGCGAGACTTGCGGATCGAGGTACCGACCTCGATCCCGATTTACTGCGACAACATGAGCAGCCTGCAGGTCACCAGGAACCCTGTGTTCCATGCTCGCACAAAGCACATCGAGGTGCACTACCACTTCGTGCGTGAGCGGGTCCTGAGCGGTGAAGTTGACCTACGCTATGTTCATACAGATCGGCAAGTTGCCGACATCTTCACCAAGCCGCTCGGATCGGACAAGTTGCAGCACTTTACCGACATGCTTGGTATTCAACATCTCGACGTGCCGCACTTGAGGGGGTAGAAGCAAGGGCAAAGTCTCTACCGAAACGGGCAAAGGCCACAAAACTGTTGAACCCGTCAGTAAGAGGAGAGCCGGAAGAAGAGGAGACAAGAAGATGAAGGAAGCCGAGTCGACGAAGGAAGTCGACACATCCGAACAGGTCGGAGCAAGCGGCTGTGAAGAAGAGCTGTGCACTCAGGAAGAGAAGTGCATGCTGTGCGGAGGTCATCACGACGGTACTGACCATGATGCGGAGTCGAATGAAGAATTCGATTTCGGTTCACCGGCTGAAGAAGCTGAGGGAAGCATGGAGAAGGCCAAGACTCGGAAGTGGTCCGATGTGGTGAGAGGCCTGAAGCCGGAAGTCGAACCGGAGTGTACCGATTCGGACAAGAGTTGGAATGAGTCGGAGACAACTGACTCGGATCAACAGATGGATCTGGACGAGTCGGATCGTCTGAAGGCCAAGGGGACACAGACACAGCGGAAGTCGATGCCATCGTGGGAGAACCGACGGATCAGCAAGCGCCGGAGTCACAACAACGTGAGTGTTGAGATGGGCCTATTGAGCAGACATGCCGACCGAGAGGGTCGAGGCGCGCAGAACCAAAGGGGTCGCGACAAACCGGACCGGACCGGACGAGGAGCGCGAGCAAGGCGGAGTGACGCCAGGAGAAGTCGGTTGGAAGAACTGACTGCCACAGAGGTCGACACTACGACCCCACCTCAGGTTGAGCTTGAGGGGGAGTGTTGAGCGGCAAGCTCAACTGGAGCCGGATCGGCTGAATAAGCCGGAGCCGGTAAGCGAGACGGATCGGGCGAAACGAATTGGTATTACGGTGAGCAACCGAACCGGCAAGCAGTGGAGGCCAGGTGCAATCCGTAACCGGAAGTCCAATCGGAAGCCTAGCATAGGATAGACTACTAGGTAGCTATAATCTCGTAGTAAGTGTCAGATGCTCGTGTGAGCATTGAAGTACATGGTACTTCTATCAGTCCCAAGAGGACTTGTATAAATAGTGCTACTTAGCACAATGTGTGTACAAAGTTTTGATATAATTTTGAAATCATGTTCTGCTCTCTCTGTCTGTCTGTCTCTCTCTCTCTCTGTGTAGTTCTCTGGTTTACGCTTCCGCAAACACTTACGTTCACACAATTCCTCTCGAAAATAATAAACCACTTCCGCTTAGACAATACATGACGTCAATGCTCGATGAAGCCCATCATAATCGTTGTTCCCACACACACACTCACGCATGAGTAGAAGCTACAACAGGCAACACACACACACACACACACACACAAACTCGTGCACGAGTAGAAGCTACAACAGGCAACACACACACACACACACACACACAAACTCATGCACGAGTAGAAGCTACAACAGACAACACACACACACACACACGAGAGCAGAAGCTATAATAGGCGACACTGAGCTCATTTCGGAGCATTGATGGGCATATATATCATTGAGCAAACTTGATTCATCGGCTTTGCAGTGCCTGCGGAGGATGTGCCCGGGTGGACATCTCTCCTATGGCCAGCCTGCAAGGGGGGTGCCTCACACCAGGGCATAGAACCCATATAGCTAAGAAGCAAGAAGCAAGAAGAAGAAGACTCTTTAACCCAAAAACCCCTTCTACAACCCAAAAACCCCTTCTACAGTTAGTGTATGTATATATTTATGTATATACAGCATATGTATACAGTATGTATACATACATATATATAAATTAGAACTAAAATTGGCGCCAAATTGGTGGCGATGGTGATGATGCAGAAGCAGAAGCAGAAGGAGAAGGAGAAGGAGAAGGAGAAGGGGAAGCAGACTCAGAAACAGCAAGTCATCTCTCGATTCTTCTCTCCCAAAGCTACAGGAACTGTACTACCTTCTTCTTCGTCTCCTCCTCCTCTGCAGAGGACCCCTCCTCCTCCATTAGTGCAGTGGCCTCCCCTCACGACAAGACCACGACGACCAGGAAAACGAAGGTCCTCCTCCTCCTCCTCCTCCTCTTCTCCTCCTCCGCCCCAGGATTCGGAGAGAGAGATTTCATCGCCGTCTCCTGTGAAGAAAAGGAATGAAGAAGAGCGCTCATGCAGGCTTCGAAAGCGACCTCTTCCAAATGAAGAAGAAGAAGAAGAAGAAGAGGAAGACGAAGAAGAAGGAGAAGGTAAAGGAGACGAAGAAAGGAAAGGTACAGGACAAGGTAATCTGTATCATAGCAAAAGTGATGAAGAAAGGCAGGAGAGTTTGACCTATAGAAGAAAGAGAAAGCAAGGAAAATATGATATGGCGATGCCAAAAGAGCTCTCACCAGAAACTAGGTTGGTTTCAATGCATACATCTCAAATAGAAAGCAAAGATCATCCATCAGAAACCTCACCTAAGGCACACAAGGATCTCTCGGCAAGTCATTTCGAAGAAACCGGAATCGTCTCTTTCCATACATCTAAAACAATAAGAGAAACAAACGGTCCTTTAGAAAGTTCACCAATAGACCACTCTCGGCATAAGAAATTTGTTGAAAAGCTCTTAACTTCCATGGACTGTGAGCCTTCGCAAGGGTCAAAGCCATTTAATAAGCCTCCTCATAAGGACCAACAATATACTCCTTTGGAGCAACAAGTTGTTGAGTTAAAAGCAAAACATAAAGGTATTCTTCTCATGATAGAAGTAGGGTATAAATATAGGATGTTTGGGGAAGATGCGGAAGTAGCTGCTAGGGTTTTAGGAGTATTTGCATACAATGCCCACAATTTCATCACTGCAAGTATTCCAACTTTTCGATTGCATGTTCATGTGAGAAGACTTGTAGAGGCTGGATACAAGGTAGGGGTAGTGAGACAAACCGAAACTGCTGCTATTAAAGCTCATGGAGGGAATAAGGTTGGACCTTTCACAAGAGGTTTATCAGCATTATATAGCCGTGCCACTCTTGAGGCGGCAGCTGACCTTGGTGGCGATTCATCAACAACAAAAGGTAGATTTAGCAATTACCTCATGTGTATTGCTGAACAAGTAGAGGATTTAAAATCAAACAAACAAGGAATGAAGAATAGTGAAGAAATCGATGCGAAGTCAGTTTCAAAAGGAGCTTATGATAGCACCATTGGTGTTGTAGCTGTGGAAACTGCTACTGGTGATATTATGTTTGGACAGTTTAAAGATACGGTGACCCGGACGGAGCTGGAAGCTCACCTTCTTGCTTGTTCTCCTGCTGAGCTTCTCCTTGCTTCACCGTTGATGTCTTCGACAGAGAAGGTGATTGAAATGCTTGACTTATAAGAGTGCAATCTTTGGTTTAGATGGTTAAACTTGAAATGCATTATTGTTAGGATATGCTTTCTCTTACCCGATAGACAACTCAATGCATCTGTGCTAAAAGAAAAAGCTGTATACAGGCACAAACAATAATATTTGTAGCAGAGAAGATAATATCTGGATGTGTGACATCAGATGGAATTCCATATTACTAAAATTTTCCATCGTGGACTACAGTGTACTAATTATTACAACCTTATATGTCATTTGTTCACAAGAACACACAACATAGAAATCCTTGTCAAAGAAAAAGAATTTTGGTCCATGGGATGACGAAGAGCATTTTCACATCCAAGCAAGACATACATCCTCTAAGGTAAAACCTTCCATGAAATAAAGATGGCCCTCTCCCGATACAGTTAAATGGTTTCCACACATGTACCATTACTTAGTTGCTTGTTAATACGTGACATTTAACATTCATACTTTTGAGCTACAATCTACATGGAAATGCCATTAATTACATGAAAGATCCTCACATTTGAATTGATTCGGCTTGGATGTAACCCTCGGTGAACCTTGTTTTTTCCTCTATCCGCCTCTTCTTGTAAATAATACATGATCTATTCTCTATTAAGAATGAAATGTGTTTCAAATTCCTCAATAGTTTATCATCAGTGTGGTAATGGAAGCCTTTCTGCGTCATGGTGTCCTGCTTTATACAGGAATCTTTCTACTTGTTAACATTAGGAGTTCAGAAGAAACATGCGGCTATACTCTCACTGTAGAAATAGGTCATTTCAGGAGAACGTGTACATGAATAGTGTGGTTATACTTATAACTGTGTCTTTCTATTATATCGTCAGCTAGGGCCCAGTGGGAATTGAAGATGATGCAGGTAGTTTCTGCTATTGTCCACAACAGTGTAGATGAAGCTATTGAGAGGAACACTTGTATCTGACCTTAGTTAAGGGAAGTGATATTGCTGTATTTGAAGATCATGCTGTAAAATCAGAGATATAGTCTGAGATTCGGCTCTACCAACCACATTGGTTGCATACATATGCTTTTATCTACTTTAATGGGTGTTTTGGCTAATCATCACTTATTTCATGTAGATTGTGTGCTTTTAACAAAAAACAAGATTTCAGTACAAGGCTTTGCAAGCCATTCAACAGGCCTGGCTAGAAAACTAGAAGAGTGACTGAATGAAACTGGTAATAGATATAAGCATTGAATTTGATAACCCTAATACGGTCTGATCGATTTCTGGTCTACTTGTTTAAACATGTAGCTTCTTTTGGACTTCTCTGGATCCTGCTCAAATGCACGAATAGAGAGAGTTCCTCGTGACACTTTGGGAAATGTTGCAATGTCAGAGGTCCTTGAGTTTTATGGGGGTGATACAAGTAATAAACCTGAAGATGAAGAATCTGAAGGCTGTCAAATGAAAGGAAGATTTGATGAAGGCATTGAAGTAAGCAACATAGGCATAATATCTCAACTTAAGTGCAAATCATTAGAGACAACTTTGTACTATATTTGATTCTTTTCTATGTTGGACATTATTCTGGTCTTTGACAGGCAATCTTGGCAATGCCAGAACTAGTAATACAGGCTCTTGCCTTGGCCCTAAGGTACTTGAGACAGTTTGGTTTAGAGAGGATTCTTAGACTTGGTGCTACATTTCGACCTTTTGCGAGTACTTCTGAAATGAGTCTCTCTTCTAACACATTACAGCAACTTGAGGTATGGCTTCAAATTTGATGGGCCAAATGTGGGAAAATATATACTTTTAAGCTAAAGACTTCAATGTTGTAGATATTGCAAAATAATGCAGATGGAACTCTGAAGGGATCACTTCTGTGGCTGATGGATCATACACATACGTCCTTTGGTGCACGGTTGTTCCATCATTGGGTAATCTTTCTTGAGAACCAACATGTGATAGTCTGGAGTTTTGAATTCATTCAAGGATCTTATCTGTATTATTTGGCATTCAGTTGATCCACCCATTACGTGATCAATCACTTATATCAGATCGTCTTGATGCTGTATCTGAAATTGTGGATACCATGGGAAGCATTGGAGAAAATCAGAACAAGGGGTCCTTTCCGGGTAGTGGGAGGGGTGGTGGTTCTCTTGGTTCTTTGAGCAGAGGGTCAAACTCAAAAGCTTTGCTAGGTGTGGTATTGATGGCGTTGAAGAAGGTTCCTGATATTGAGCGTGGAATCACAAGGATATTTCATCGTACAGCAAACTCCGCAGAGGTGAAACCTGTATCCTCCTCAGAATATCTTCTTAGTTGTGAATTGGATAGTTATCTTCTTAATTGTGAATTGGATAGTTATCTTCTTAGTTGTGAATTAGATAGTTATCTTCTTAGTTGTGAATTTGGTAGTTACTTTCAATTAGATAGTTATCTTCTTAGTTGTGAATTTGATAGTTACTTTCTTAGTTGTGAATTAGATGATTATCTTCTTAGTTTTGAATTAGAAAGAAGACAAATCGCTTTACTGATTGCAAATGAGAATTCATATGTATTATTCACCATTTTGTCTTCTATATGCAGTTTGTCTCTGTAATGCAAGCATTGCTTACAGCGGTGATACAGCTTCAGCAGATTTGTGTAGAGAATGATGATGGAATTGCTGAGTGTCATAATGAAGGCAATGGGATATATAAGGCACCACTTATAAAGAGATTGCTGGCGGCAGCATCATCTTCAGTTGTGAGTGAGCATGCATCTAGATTGCTATCTTCCTTGAACAAAGAAGCAGCACATTGTGGAGATAAACACAACCTATTAATCTCTGACACTGGTAAATTTCCAATGGTAGGTTTTTGAATACCATTATAAAAAATTTACTTTTACTCTAATTTATTCTTCAAGAGTACTGTTTTTATAGGTAGAAAAATGCAAAGCTGCAGTTGAATCAGCAGAGCAGTGCCTAAATTGCTTGCTCCCTCGATATCAGAAGTTACTAAAAATGCCAAACTTGCAGTATTTGAGTGTATCTGGTACTACTCATTTGATTGAGGTACACTATTTGTATTCACATTATTGTCTACTTTATTGTGACATTGATTATCAAAATGCTCGATGAATATTTTTCATGTTGTTAAGGTACCGGTAGCCCAACGTGTTCCACAAGATTGGATCAAGGTCTGCAGCACAAAGAAGACAAATCGCTATCATGCTCCTGAGGTGCTACAAGCATTGGATATCCTTGCACTTGCAAAAGAAGAACTTACTGTGGAATGCAACAAAGCATGGGACTCTTTCCTTGGAGATTTTTCTATGTATTATGTGGATTTTCGTACTACAGTTCATGCTCTTGCAGCTCTTGATTGTCTCTATTCGCTTGCAATTGTTTCACGAAATCAGGTTATGTACGAAGTAGTTCATTCATTTATTCTGTGCTGTCTTATTGTAAGATTGTTCTCATGCTTGGAATTGCAGGGATACACTCAACCCAGTTTTGTAGGACAGGAGTCTGCACAGTTGATCATTGAAGGTGGTCGGCATCCTGTACGAATCTATCTAAGCTTTTACATGACATGATACTACAATGAAATCTGACAATATTCTTGAAATTTGACATCTGTGAAATGTTTGTCATAAATTTGGAATAGGTTCTCGAAGCTTCTCTGCAGGAAGGGTTTGTGCCTAATGATACATATTTGCATGCTGATAATGAACATTGTCAGATCATCACTGGCCCAAATATGGGTGGTAAAAGTTGCTACATACGCCAAGTAGCCTTAATAGCCATAATGGCTCAGGTAATGTGTAAGCAGATTTGAGTTGAGATAAATTATTTAGAAATTTTGACTGGGAATGCTTGACCTAAACCGTTCTTGTCCAGGTTGGATCATATGTTCCTGCTGGTTTCGTGAAACTTCATGCATTTGATGCTATATACACAAGAATGGGTGCATCTGACAATATTCAGCGTGGTTCAAGCACCTTTCTAGAGGAATTAAGTGAAGCCTCAAGTATTCTTCGAAATGCCACGCCCCTTTCTTTAGTGATTATGGATGAACTTGGTAGAGGAACCAGTACACATGATGGTGTAGCAATAGCATATGCAACCCTAAATTATCTGTTGAAGGATATCAAGTGTCTCACGTTATTTGTTACTCACTATCCAAGACTGGCAGAATTAAGAGAGAGATACCCTTGTGAGATGGGTGCATATCACGTTTCATATTTGGTTGACAAGTTATCTCATTCACATTCAATGGAAGCATCTGAAGTGATGTGCGAACAGTTGTCAGATAAGGATAATGGTGCTTCTGCAGTTATTAGCAATTTTACCGGGGAGAATGAGACATCTGAAGCTGCACAAAGAATCACATTCCTTTACAAGCTTGTTAAAGGAATAGCCAACAGAAGCTTTGGTTTGCATGTGGCAAGGCTTGCAGAGGTACTTTTTTTTATATTCCATAAAAAAGGACTCTAGATTGGTAGTAAAAATTTACAGTGTATGTGGATATATATATATAGATTGCCACATGCGTGATATTCACAATATTCAAGAATATGAAATGGCCCTAAGAATGTTATAAAACCATTCGTTTTGCAAAATATGGTTAGTATTAAGTCTCCTTTATAGTGTCATATAAAAAAAGGGGGAGTTTATGAACCTTTATTTTATTTATTTATTTATTTAAGAAACCAATGTTTTTATATTTATTATAGAAATATGATTAGTGTGAAGTCCCATTTTTAATGTTTTCATAAAAATGTTCATAAAATTTGGGAGAATAAAAAGTGGGGAATTATTGAACCTTTATTTTATTTTATTTATTTATTAAAAATAAAACGAATACTTTTACATTTATTATAAAAACTTATTAGTGTCAAGTCCCTTTTTTATTATCCCCTTTTTTTATATCTAGGAAACAAAAAAGGAGAGAGTTTATGAACTCCCTTTTTTTTTAACAAATGCTTTTCATGCATTCGTTTGGGAACCCCATGAATGTGAATGTCAATCTATGTGTGTGTGTGTATATATATATATATATATATATAGAGAGAGAGAGAGAGAGAGAGAGAGAGAGAGAGAGAGAGAGAGAGAGAGAGAGAGAGAGAGAGAGAGCACTGATATGTGCAGATTCCTGAAACATGTATAATGAAAGCATCGATCATGGCTGCAAGGCTTGAAAAGGAAGTAAAATCCCGAACTCTACAACGGAAGAATGGAATTCTAATGAACGCACCTGTAAAGATTTACAACAATGGAAATCATGCGGAAGAGAATGGTGATAGTTTGACGAATGACACAACAAACAGAGAATGTGGACTTCAAGAAAATGGAAATGGAAATGTTCTTGATGTTGCTAAAGTTTCGGAGCTGTTTACATCAGTTTTTTCAGCTTTAAACTCCCCAAGGGAGGAAGCTTTGCCTACTCTGAAGATGGTACAAGCACTTGTGAAGTGCAGCCTATGAAAAAGATCTTACCCATTTTTGTATTGCAAATTAATTGTTAGGGTATCCTTCACTTCAAGGGCAATAATTAGGCCCTTTCTATCCACAATAGATTTAGGAACCTCCTCATCTGTAAAGGCTCATGCAATCAATTGAGAACATAGATAGCTATGATTGTGAAGGCATTGTGCATACAGAAACATTACGAAGTTGACATGATATATTCCAGTTCTGATCATCTGTCTGTCATTTACGTTTCATATGATGTTGGCCTAACACATTTTGGATGCAGATGGAATGTGTATCCGGTATTTAATGTGACTAATGTCTTGTCCTATCTGTGTCATGTGCATCAGAGAGGTCTAAATGTATCCAAATAGTAGTTAAATACTTGAATCCTTGAGTGAATATAAATAGGGAGTAAACCATGATGGTGTGAGCCACAGAGTAAGGGCTGAATAAATGCAATATAGCCCCTTTAGCATCTTTATTGCTATCCTCGTCTCTTCCATTTTCGTCTTGTTTTATGTCTTCTTCTCCCCCTTCTCTATTTGCTTCTTCCATACTATCTTTTCTTCGTTTCTACTGTCCTCTCTTATACTTCCTCAATCTTCAGCTTCTCTTTCTCTTCTTCTTTATTGCTTTCATCATTTCACTCTATTTTCTTTTGTTCTTCGTCCTCAAAATGCCAAAGAGGTAGATATGATACCAAATCAAATCAAAGAAAAACTTGTCTGTTCCATCATTCATTCCATCTCATCGTTGGTTCTTTCATTGCTTGCTTATTCTACCTCGACATCCAATATAAGTAACATCTCGACCCCAATCAATTTCTAGTTGTCGACATGAATTCCAATAAATGTGCCAAGTTTTTATTGTGGAAGTATCATATCTACCTCTTTGGCATCTTGAGGACGAATAGGTCACCAAATTTACAAGATTATTAATATTGTAGTAGTGATGTTAAGAAAGGAAAATTAGCACAAAATAATTTGCATCAAAAAATGGAAAGCCATCAAATAGTAAGTTGCCAATAAATCATCTAAAAATATAAATGGTTTTTTTAAATTGTGGCATAAAAGATCTGACAATGAAAATAAAAAGTGTGAATGACATCATGAGAAATTTGCTAGTGCTTGATAAAAAGTGAGAATTATGCAAGTGTGTGAGCTGTGTCGTAAAGCTAAACCCACAAGCAATCTGAAGTCATTGAGAGATACATGATATAGCTATTATCTTGAGATTGCACGCACGGATGTTTCGAAGACCATCATAAAAACCAAGTATTGCAGTATGTAGGTAGTTTGTTATGTTTCTTTAGATATATTTTATGAATAATAAATGTGACGTGTTTCAAAAACTTCTCGAGTTCTAGTACATTGTTACGAATTGATGTGTAATTAAAACAAATTTCCACCAACATAGCCCACCTAATCGTACGACGGGTGGAATGCAACCAAAGAATAACATTTTCTCAGCCCAATTAGGCTGTTTTTTTTCGTATTCCAAAGAATACACAATAGATATCTATTTTGGGCATTTCAATTTAAAGGCATGAAACACCTCCCCAATTTCTCCATGGCTAATTGCAATTAGTTGCAATCTACTTCCATCCACACAAGACATTCATCTTTCCAAATGCTCTCTTTGCTGCATACACCATTGCTCTCACAAGCACTTCACTTCGTGCCACGAGTCCATGAGTCCATGCCAACATTTCTTTCGCAAGCGCACTAGTAGGCAAACACACGATGACATGAATATGTAGAGTAGCCGATGAATGTGAGACCACCGATTGCAAACCGAAAGGACAATTACCCGAGCTCAATTCATGAATACCACACTTTGCAAATCCCCTTCGTCGACAAACACAATCTATGAGAAAATGCATATGCAGCCCCACCTTGAGAACACAATACGTGTAATTGATTTGTGATAAGGACCACCATGGTCTCAATTACGAGGCTCACAAGGACTACCATGTGATGACAATTACATAAGCCGAATTCACAATGCCGAATATCATGAATTGAGTTCATGGCATTTTCGATGGTGATCATGCGAACTCGCCTCTTAGAGACATCTCTATGGAGAGACATTTCTGCAAAGCGACACTTGCTCACGGGCACAAGTGAGCAAAGGCATATTGAGAATCATACTAACTATTTCCAATGTGTGAAGACAATGTTGCGCAAGAACTCCATCCTAAATTCTCTCTCTTACTTTCCCTCAACCTACTCCTAATCCACTACATTAGTTAGGCATTCACAACATCGATTCCTATTGGATACATCAAATGCCAAAAGATGGGAAGGGTCAATCATTGGACCCATTCCCATCCCAAACATTCTAATTTCAACCTTGTAAAAGACATAAGGTGAAACTTTCGAAGCTCCAACAAATTAATATTCTGCACTTGAAACCCCTTCCAACCTTTTGTTTGAAGGCTTCTGAAAACATAAAAGAGTTGTCAACTAGCCTTTGCTAGTACACCCAAAATATAACCATCACTTGCCATCTGCTAGTAAAGGATGTGTAACAATAGCAAATGACAATGGACTAAGTGGAAATCTCCAACAAGTTGATTTGGCAAGGGAGATGATTGAAGTGAGTCCATTAACAGTGGCGCATAGTACTCCACTCTGCCTAGGTAGAATTATAAGACAACGCACAGTGAGATCCAAACACCATATTGTGCATTTATGCTAAAAGACATGGGCAATTGACATGATCATATATATAGTTTCTCAATCAATTCTTGATTTGCATCTCAATAATAATACCTAACCTCATGAACATGACAAATACTAGGTAAGAATTCTGATGAGTTTCATACAATCTAGCAAAGAAATATGGCACCATTGCTTAAATGAGTTACCAGGCTTACCTTCAAAGTCTCTAGCATGAAATCGGAGTATCAACACTGATGAAATGCACCAGTAAAAGGCCATTTTAGGATGTCACAATACCAACCAACTCTACCTCTGTTGACTAAATTCACATCTCAGTCCTTACCAATCATTAGTCTGATTTTGTGAACACACCTAAATACACCACAATTTTCACATCACTTATTCCATATATGAAGAAAAAGCAGGAGAATTGAACAGATGTTTTCATTCAATGGCACACAGCGCTCACAATTCAACATTTCTATTTCAAGTCTGTACTCTTTAAGAATTATGCAACAATATAATTAAGAACTACATCAGATCAGTTCCACGGGCACAATAGAGAACAGAAAGGACTGATCACATAGCACCTCCCATGTGCAGTCAGTTACATAGCCACAAGACTAGAACAATGCCGATTTGTTGCATATAATATTTTCAATTAGATAAGAATGAAAGAAATCCCAACATCCATTCTATACATCAGTAACATGGAAAGATTCATTACATTAACAAACGAATTGCTAAAATGAGCAACAATTTAAAATATAGATCCAACCAGATAAGCAGCATATGTGCATAAACTGGTCCCATATTTAGATATGTAAACTCTAGATCAACATACAAGAAGCATCACCACACCATCTGCCACACATATATATAAGGCTTGCTTTCTTGAATCCCATTTTGTCATTATTCTCGTGATCATTACTTCCAGAGTATAATTTTACTGACTTTTAATCCTCAGAAGACTTATTATTTATCACTCATTGAGGATTCGTCCCTCCATTCATTACCATTGTTCGGCAAATATTCATTGTCATTAGTATCATAATCACTACTTACCAGGATAATTTCATTGACTTTGAACCCTCATGAGACTTATTACCAACCACTCATGAAGATTAGCCCCATATAGCCACATGACCCCATGATGAAACCAGATCATTATATAGTGAACAAGCTCCTACTACAACAATGTTTTACGCATAGAACAAGATGAACATTAGCAAGAACATGAACAAAAACACTACATTCATTCAAAAGAGAAGGTTGTTACTACATAAGCAAAATGATTACTAACAGGAAACGAAAACACCTCCACACACATAGACAAGATCAAAGAGACTATATCTGCATATAATATAGAGTAAGTAGAATCCATTACAGCACAGGAGAATATAAGTTTAGACCTAACAATCACATACGGCAATACCCCAGAGAGAGAGCAAGAAGAAATAATAAAAAAGTAGCAGTTCTTCAGGAACACAAAAATGATCACACCTTGCACGCCATATCCTTCGTTCATTCAGTCTTCATCCTTCCTCTATTGGCCCTCACAAGAAACAACTCACTCCTGCACCACCAAAGCCGGGCCTTGTGCATGACATAGCTCTCATCATCGGCGTCGAGGTCGCCCTTGATTCTTCTTCTCGTTCTCAAAGTGGAGCCGCATGCTCTCGATCGTCTTCTGCTCGCTCGGAGGTGCAAACTCAGGCTTCTTGCATGAGATAATCTCCCTTCCAGCACCACCCCTGCACACGATCCTCACATATATCTCCTGGCCTTCCTTGAAAAGCCTCTGGAGGACGGCAAGACCACCTGAAAACCCTAAGTCTTGAGCAGGCAGGTAACCTACGCGGCCTGTGGGGAGATCTACAAAGTATCCTACCGGCATAACCTCTTTGATCACAGCTTTCAGAGCATTCGGATCGGTAGGTTGCATCATTTTGGCTGGGTCCATATCAATGCGTGCCACTTCCTCTTCGAGGTCGAGCTCTGACACAGAAGGCCTTGGCTCCCTCCTGTAATTCCTTCGCGGTGGCCTCGAGGAAGAGTCGTAGGAAGAGGTCATCGCCATAATCCTAACCGACCTAGCGGAGGAAGAAGAAGAAGAAGAAGAAAGGGGAGGGGAAGGGAGGGGAAGACCAGAAGGGAATGGTGGTACCTGTTTGAGGCGGGGATGATCGGCAGAAACGGCAGACTGCAGGCGAGCTGAGCTACCGAGGAAAGAAGAAGAAGAAGAAGAAGAAGAAGAAGAAGAAGAAGAAGAAGGAGAAGAGAGTCTCATCCGCAGGGCAGAAGAAGCAGAAGAAGAGGAAGGGGAAGAAGAAGCTTTGCTGCAGGAGGCGAGGTTAGCGATGGCGGTGAGGGACCTCATGGCAGAGAAGGCAGGAGGAGGAGGGGAGACAGAAGAAGAAATGAGGTCTGAGTACATATTATTTCTGATCAGAAAAAGAGAGAAAAAAGAAGAAGAAGAAGAAGGCTCTTCTTTCCACGCACTAAACCCTAACCCTAACCCTAACCCTAGAAAAAGAGCCCTAAAACCCTCAAAAAAAAAAGAAATATCTTTCTCATTAGGATAAGGCCCTCCCCCCCATCCACATAAAGATTTTTCTTTCCATGATGCCATAACATAACACATAACATAACCTAACATAACATACCATAACATAACATAACATAGCATAGCATAACATAACATAACATAACATAACATAGCATAGCATAGCATAACATAACATAACATAACATAGCATAGCATAGCATAGCATAGCATAACATAACATAACATAGCATAGCATAGCATAACATAACATAACATAACATAGCATAGCATAACATAGCATAGCATAGCATAACATAACATAACATAACATAACATAACATAACATAACATAAAAATACTATTACTCGACCGCTGTTCAGACTGCTTTCCTCGATTAGGTGCCCCTTGGTTTAAGGATGTAAACTGGATATTTAGGGAAAATTTCAGAGTACCTGCAGCTAACAAGTGGGAAGACAGGTTTATTAGAACAGTATTTTCGGCATGGAAACAAGTATTACCTGGTTTGCTTCGCAATAAACCTAAGCCCAATCATTATATTGAGTATATTAGACAAAGGATAGTTTGGAATCCGTTGTTTACAACATCAGATGGTTCGCTGTTGGGTTCTAGACAATGGTTATCATGGGGAAAAATGGCAGAAGGTCCTGCAAAAACTGTTCAGACATGGCAACGTTTTTTATCAAGGTCATGGGAAGAACAAAAAGAAATCCTAGGTAGTATGCATGGGGGACAAATAATGTACCAACAAATTCAAGAGGCTATGAGTAGATTTCCTATTCCACCCAATAACTCTAATCACAGATGGGTTGGGGTCTTTTCAAGATTGGAAGTACTCTTGGCTGTTAAAGGATATTCAGATGATAAGACCTACCGATCCTTTGAGGTGGATGAAGCAAACCAATTGACACAATCCGGGGAAATGAGGATAGATTACCCTTATGCTATGGAACACAAGATAAGAATCATCGGATATGCTGACCGGAAATGGTACATTGACCCAATGATTGGGGAAATAAAGGCACATTGGAAGTTGTGGGTGTTGGCTAAAATACCGGTTTTCAGATTAGAATGGGACCCAATGGATTATCAGTGGACAGACCCTTTTACGGGTAACAAATTTAATTTTTTCCAATATTCTGTACAGTTAGGAAGACATGTGCTTTCAGATATACGAGATGTGACACCGGCTGCTTTTCAATTTTGGAATCAACAAGGTATTACTCCCCAATTCCTGGCAAATTTTTGGGTAGTGTTATGGGCTAGAAAACAGCCACACCAAATATTGCATGTACAGTGGTTGCTTGTACATCGAGCCTTGCCAGTTGGCACATGGCTGCATAGGATGGGAGTAGAGTCTACTTGCGCACGATGTCGTTTACAAATGGAAACTCAAAAACATTGCTTATGGGAATGTATTGAGTCTCAATTGATATGGCAACGTCTCCTTAGAATTTTTGCTAATTATTTCTCCCCGTTGGTTTTCACTTGGGGTATGGTGGTTTGGACATCTCTTGTCCGTGATGTATTTCATTATGATAACGAATCAATGGACCATGGATTTTGCACTAATTTTGGAAGAGTACATAAAGTACCATTGTTGTCACTACAGTTTACAGGAATACGAAAGGAAGTCCAACCAGTATGGGAGATATTGAGTAGTACCACTATATATCATATTTGGAAGACTAGGTGCTCTCTTATTTTCCAACAACTGAAAACACCACCGGCCGAATTGGTCTCAAATATTTGGTTAGACATAGTGCATACTTTGAAGGGACAATGGGATGGTATTATTGGTGACTCTGATGCTAAGATTGCTCAACGGCATGAGTTTATCACTATATGGAAACCTTCTCCATTCATGACAGCCAACTGTGGTACTCCTTATTGGCATTATCAACCTCCGAAATGGTTGTTTCCCCCCCCAATTACATAGAACTTTGAATCTTGTAAAATGACTATACTAATGACAGGATATCTTTTTAAAAAAAAAAAAAAAAAACATAACATAGCATAGCATAGCATAGCATAACATAGCATAGCATAACATAACATAACATAACATAACATAACATAACATAACATAGCATAGCATAGCATAGCATAGCATAGCATAGCATAGCATAGCATAGCATAGCATAGCATAGCATAGCATAGCATAACATAACATAACATAGCATAACATAACATAACATAACATAACATAACATAACATACATACATACATACATACATACATACATACATACATAGACACACATACGTACGTATGCACATATGCACATACACGAGGGGACACCAATCTCGAATGTACGTACATCCATACACACACACACACACACACACACACACACACACACACACACACACACACACACACATGCACATATGTACATGAGGGGACACTAGCCCCGAAACCCGTCGCTACTAGTGGTACTGGTGTTAGCTCTCATCCATGGCCTCCTTAACGCGTGCATATTACGCTTGTGAAGTTGTGGAGCGGGACCTCCCACCACTGACTTGAACCAACGAAGCCATATTGGGTTCGCTCCGCTCCGTAAGATGATTCAATGTTCTTGAGTTTCTGACGTTAAATGTCTTCAACTATATCTATTCGATCCGAGAATTCGCTTCAAGAGACGCCTTTGCACTTTACTTTCATGTTGAGTTGTTCTTGTGTTTTCGCTTGTTTGTGTTATTTTCGCCTCTAATATTGTTCTAAAATATCCAATTTATGTTGGGGGGAAATAAGGGTAGAGAGCAAATATAATTTAAGCAACAACACGGTTTATGTGTCGCATCAACAATAGGAAAAATAAAGAAGGTAGTTTGTAGAGAGGGGAAAGGTGGTTACAATTTTGTTATTGAAGAATTATCAAAGAGTGGTGACGTTACCGATATATCCCGCCCGGTCCACAACTTATCATTTTAGAAGGTGAATTCATCAAAGGCAATCAACCATTGACGAATAATCCTAATGTGGGTGGTTTTGGTCCGGCGGAAGTGGAAATCGTACTCCAAGATTTCAATTGGTTGTCTCTTTTTGAAAACCTAATCTAGCCACTCTGTATAATAGGGTTGCAAGGATATTAGCCTTGATTATATCTCGCAAACTTACTAAGATTATTGTGAGTTGTTATAATTTATATATAACCAAAAAATATTTTATTAGATCATATGTGATTTGCGGCCGAGTGAGGATTATCACAAATCTTTCATGTCAAGTTCTGATTCAATGAGCTTCAATCTACGTGTGAATTTGTAGGAGGTGACGATAAAGTCTGTTCACTTGTTTGTTCACCACACAATTATCTTAGGTACTATAAAGAATGTCAACTATCGTAGAGTCGGGGTGTGCAACAATGTTGTGGATGTGTGAACAAGAGAAGGAATAAGAGAAAACAATGAGAAATGAAATGCACACGGGAGGGAGGTAAGAGCTTATGCACAAAAGAGATCAAAACTATATTTATCAACTAAGGAAACCCCAATGAAACTCAATGGGATTTAGATAGATATTGCATTAAATGTAGTTGGTGGAGTCTAATCGTAGACATCCAACCAAATACAAATCTATCCTAAGAATATCTAATATTCTTTAACAACATTTACACTTGACAACTAACTAGACATTACAATCTAGTTCTTCGTGCCTACAATGAAAGGAGTCATGCCCAAGCAAATGGAAAGAACCTAGAGGACCCGATGGAGAAAGAAGATAAGCACAACAAAGAGCTCGATAGATAATACCAATGAAAATAAAGAGAGATGAGATAAAGCCGATGGAGAAGAGGAAGAGTGAGACCAAAATTGACAAAGTAAGACTGACACACTTTATTTGACTCGATTTGGTAAGTTGTAGGAAGACTTTTTGAAGCATGGAATTAACACTCATGATGAGACAAATTATAAGGGGGGTGGGGTAAGACAAGCATAGGCTTGAGATCGAAGACCTTTGTGAAAATATTGGTCATTTGCTTGTCTGTGCCAAAAGTATTGGAGGTTGATGTCTCTGGCTAATATCCACTCATTGATATAGTTGTTGTGTGTGTCAATGTGCTTGGTTCGAGTGTGAAACATCAGATTCTTTTCTAGTTAGTTGTTGGGATTATCATAGTAAATCACAATCGGCTTGTTGACCAACTCATTGAAGTCTTTCAATAGTTTTTGAAGCCACACTACTTCATATGCAACCGGACAACCTATAGAGCAGCTTCTTTGATCGCCAAACCACATCGAGATGGTTGCATCATGTAAACCTCCTTGAGCTCACTTTGGAAGAGCGCATTCTTCATACCATTTAACACAAGTAGTACTCGTGCATTGTTGCGAGCACAATTATTGTCATCCTGACATTCATTTTTGCCATTGAGGCAAAAGTTTCCTCATTATAGTCTATGCCACAAGTTTCCTTGTCTTCATCAGACATATCTAGGTATGCTACTAATAATCATCGATGAAAGTAACGAAATACATACACCCACCCAATCTCTCATTCAAAGCTAGGCCCCATATGTTCAAGTGGATGAAGTTCAACAAGCCTTTACTCACATGAATCCTGTCATTTAGGAATGAATGCATAGTCGAGATTTTTTAGAGTAAATTGCTACAAGCTATGCACAACTCCTTTTTACTATATTGATTGGAGTTTATGGAGGTTTACATGGCCAAATCTCTTATACCACAACTAGATATTTGTTGTGTTTACTGTGTGTGTCAATGTTGGTTTCGACCTTGTTGTGTCGAGGATAAACATGTGACCTTCTCTTCTTGCACTAGTGATATACCGATCCTTGTCCGTGATGAACCAACCTCCATGGTTGAGTCATACTTCCATTCCTTGCTCAACAATTTGGCCAACTGAGACCAAATTCTTTGTGATGATTGGGACATGCAATACGTCCTTGATGTAGCCTTTGTTATGATGATGGTTAAAGACCACATCCCGAATGTGCTCAATTGTGTGTATGGAATCATCATTGGTCTCTAGCTAGATAGTTTTCTTGGGATCCCGTAGGTTCATGAACCATTCATGATATCTCATCATGTGATTTGAGGCTCTTGAGTCAACCAACTAGATATCATTAGGTTGTAGGGAAGTGCTCGATGTCAGGTTTACTCCTAGTGTCACATGACAAAAATTAGCCCTTTGTTATCTCTACTAGTCAAAGAAACATAGTCTGTTTGTTGCTAGGGCAAGGCTTCTGACTCATTCTTGTTCTTCTCACACTTTGCTTCGAAGTGGCCACGATTTTTGCAATACCAACACTTTATTTGCTAGTTTTGCTTGGTTGATGTGGGTTGGTGGAATTTCGTCGATTTCTTCCACCTTCTTGCTCTTGGGAATTAAATTCTTGTGGACCTTATCCACCTCTTCCTTGGCCAACTCTCCTCCAATTAACACGACCATGAACCTAATCTGGCTGTCTTTGTTGTGTATAGCATCTACCCATAAGATATTGCATTTTTTTATTGTAGATAGTTTTTCTCAACCATCAATATGGATTGCAATCCAATAAAATTTGAGGGGTTCTCCCTTGTTGTTATGCCGGTTGGAAAAGTTTCATACTAATGTGCGAGGCCAATGAGGCAAATTTGTACCATCTTGTTGTGGTCGATCGTGAAGTTGATGCAATCAAGTGAATCACAAAAGTCCTTGATCTTGAAGGTATAGTTCGTCATGGACATATCCCTCTACCAAATATTGTTCAAGTCTTGCTAGAGTTGAAGCTTTTGACCCATGGTTGAAACTACGAAAAGTTTCTTCAAAATTTTCCAAACTTCCTTTGGGGCCTTTGTGTACCGGATATAGCTAAACATGTGATCTTGCACACATGTTTCCAAGCAGTACATTACTCAACAAACACGTTAATGTGATGTCGTATAGTCAAGGTTTATGAGATTGGAGGCTATTTCTTGAGCACCCTAGGTATAACTGTAGTAACCCTACCCAACCAGGTACTAGTGCATCTTGTACTCCCAAGATGTGTAGTTGTGCATGTCCAACTTCTCTGTTGGAAGCGTGCTACCCATCATGCTTTCATTTGTTGATTTAGCTCTTATCCTCGACGTACAACTCTTATCAATTCGAATGTGATCCCCATGAGCTCAATGAAGGATCACCAACCCTCAAGTTCTAATACCATAATTGAACTATCCAGAATGTATTCATCTTTGGTTGTCATTTCTATAGTGCAATCATATCATCCATTTTGAGAGGTTTGTTTCACTAGTAGTTCAACAACATAGCACATGTAGTTCTTGATACCAAGGACGATATGGATCCTTGTCATGCCACAATATTTTCAATTTATTTGTTAGTAATGTAAATGTTTTGTGATTTTTGATACCATAGTCATGAATACATTTACCCATCATGACAAAAAAAGGTGGGAGGAGAAGATAGAGACATATATGTAAAATTGCAAATGATTTCTTCTCAGCCTATGAATTCTTCATTAAATAAAGCTTTGTACAACAACAAGACTTTTATAATACCATTTGCCCGGATTGTTATCGAGATGTGTGAGATGTGTGAGAGAGACACGATTGAAGGTAATAAATAGTGATAGCTCATTGCAACACATAAACAAGGTCTCCGGGAAGGAGGATCTCAGATTGGGGTGGGTTCGTATATACGTAAGGTATAGTCATGGTGCTAGTGCGGTATAGCCCTAATACGAGCCATTGTTGATTTCTCAGCATCCCGAGAAATAGCTCTTGGAATCTCTTCCCTTCATATGACTTGGGCAGTGGGACTTGTTCCAACCTTGCCCCCACCACTTCCTGGCCATCAGCTGTCTCCACCACTTCAGCATTGCCACCGCATATCAGCTTCTCAGTTATTGTCACCGTGTTCCGGTTGAAGAACAATGAATACCTAAACACACACACACACATACAGAAAAAAAAAGTTCAAAATTCATTGTGTCATCATTCATGTTACTAAGAGTGAGGTTAGGATTTCTCACTCTTCATTTTAGGGGAAAGAAGGAAGAAACATTGGCATGTCCCTAGTAACTCTTTTGCAAACTTTCGCCAATTTCCGAAGATCATTAACATAGACCCCCATCACCTTTCACAAATTACTAGAACATCCTATCAGGTTTTTTGGTATGACCAAATTGCCTCCCCTTTATTTTCATGGGGGTTTATCGATTCTTAGTTAGGCATATTAATGGGATTAATGAGGACCAACCTACCTTATCCCTAATGAGAACTGAATTAGTTGCGGAGAAAATTACCTTTGGTTTAGTCTAATTAAATTTGATGGGTAGTTTGATACTCAAAAAACATGTGTGAGGGTGATGCTCATCATTTTTATGAATTGACAGATATCCTGGTAAATATGTGCGAAAAGGTTTGGCACAACGGTGTTTTTTTTACGAGAAATAAATTACGTGTATATGTATACATACATACAAATACAAATACACACACTCTCTCTCACTCACACAAATGGAAGCAAAATTAACTTACAGCAAGAAGGTGAGAGATGCTGAGCAAAAGCCTTTGCCTTCAACAAAGGCTGGTGCATACAAGAATGTGGCTGTCCGGTTCCGATTGTAGAGAAATGGGTCAAAGCGGCGGGGATTAATCCGAAGCTTGGGCCTCAAGTAGTGAATTTCAGTCTCTTGATGAAGTTCAACTATGATTCGGCCCGGCTGCACTGGATGTAGCAATCTTTCAATAGTGGCAGTAACTAGGACATTGTCTATATCAATTTCTATGTCCTTGTCTTCACTTGTGATATTTTTATTCCCATCGCTCTTACCACTCGGCGACAATACAACGACTTTCTCTGTCGTATAAAAGCGCATAGATAGATATATCAGCAAATTCCCATAAACAAAAAAGAAAACATACACCATAGTTCCTATGACTTCCATGGCCACATGGCTCCATGGAGTTAAGTGCATCAAGAAAACCTCTGAACTTCAAAAACATGGATGTGCAAAGGTTAAGTGTTATTAAATGTGTAATATTGAGAACCGTGGATCCTAAACCCTAAAATGACATACCTGCTTGTACAAGGTTAAGTGTTATTTAAGTGTGTAATATTGAGAACCATGGATCCTAAACCCTAAAATGACATACCTGCTTGTAGTACTCCCGCACGCACAAGATCAATCTCATAAAATGGTGAACCCTGGACATGATAGACCTCCTCGAACATGCCGACACAACCCCAGTCGGCAATGCTAGGATTGTGAGGATGAAGTATGACTATGGGTGGGTTCGGTAGAGATGGCACCCTCAAATGTGCCACAAAACAGAATAGATTGGCAGGCCATTTCCCTTGTATGCACACCAGCACATGAGGCTTGGTCAATTTCACAAGCTGCAACGTCCTCTCTTCCAAGTTTTTCTTAATGCTCTCTGCCCTCTTCTCCAAGACCGGATAATCTGGCCTTTCAGGTTTCGAAGGCGGCCATTGTGTTATAAGGTCCACTGCCTCTTGTAAAGAATAAACCTTGTTTACCTCACCAGATGGCTCCTCATATCCTTGGTGCGGGGCTTGCAGCTTTTCTTGAGCATTGCTCGTCGAAGCGCACACGATTTCTTGTAGTTGCATCTGTAGGTCTACTCTATGACCGGAACTCATTATTCCCGATCCTTGCCTCATGCTTAAGTATTGAGATTTTGAAGTTGTCGACTCCTTGCCAAGTTGATGAATCTCGTGACTTTTCGTCACTGATCTATTGATCATCGTGCCATCTCGACGATACGGAGCTTTGAATGCCCATTGGTAAAGCTTCTCATACCAAGCATGTAGAGTTTCCTTTCCGTATTTGGAAACCTTTTCCGCGACAGCAAGATCCTCCGCAATCACGAAACCAATGTCAGTAGGTTGAACTCGACGTTTGTGGGGAAAGAGTATGACCTCTCGTGTGCCATTTGTGACATCGATGGAGATATCAAGGCCAAAGAGAATTATCTTAAATTTGCTGTAGACAATCTCCACAACCTAACAGAAATCAGCAGCATCCATGTTGAACTGATCTCTGGTGCATGCATATAGGAAGAAGAAGTTTTGTGCATGTTTGTAAAAGTTAACAAATAGAGCATACCTCCTCAAATGTTAATCCTTTCTGGTGGAAGCAGGCTGGTAAGATTACTGGATATATCTCTTGCTGCTGTCCATGGCAATATTTTTCCATCCAATGACCAGGCATAGGACTGCATACCTTAAGCCCAGACTTGAAAAGGTTTATAACCAGAGTAGAGATACCTTTGACTTCACAGCTGACAAAACACACAATCCTCTGGTAAGAGAATTTGGAGTTGCCTATCTTATGATCAATTAGCAGACTTAAAATTGTTTTATTAATTGTCCAAATAGTTTCTATGTATACCATCCCTCATATTTTTCCTCTTTATGTTCATATCGATTGCATGACCAATTTTACGTTGCCGAACACTACAACACAACAAAGAAATCTGATTGAGGAAAAAACATGACTACGGAGTCACCTTCGAGCCAGAAGTTGGTACCGGATCGCTTCTGGGCATACAATTTCAATCCCACCATCAACATCATCCCATATGGGATTATCTTGATTCTCTGGCTTCAACATTTCCACTATCAGCCGCACCTTTGAGCCACAAAATCTATGCACCGACAATGTACGCATGATTTGTGCAGCATCCTCGGCGACTGGATCCTGAGCTTTGTTGGAATATAATCCAAACATAAGAGCATTTTATAGATTATAAGACTCCCAATTACTAAATACATATCAGGCTTTTGAAGAAAGCCGAACCTGTGCCAGGTGATCTGCCATCAAGAAAAATGCTGATGCAATGTTAGCACTCACGCGTGCAAGGTCCAAGTCCTTAAGGGGTGTGCCCTCAATGAAGTCAACACGACCTTTGTACTCTGTTAACAAAACTTTTAGCTCAAACCTGCAACAAAGGGTGACAAATTACCAACAAAATAATGCACACAGAGAGATGATGGACATCCTGCAAACATTTTTATGTTCAATCCTTACGAGGGCTTAAAAGGAGCCATTATGACCATTCGGAGAGGAAAAGCTCGCATATCTGCAAATAAGATTACGCATGTATTATAGTTTAAACGTGTGGAAGAACTAATCGTCAATGTAACAAAGTCAATAACGAATGTAGCATTCATTAGATAATATAAGCTGACCTTCAGCATGTGATGGATGATAAATCTCTGAAAGAAAGTCCTCTACAGCTCTATAAGATAGATTCCCGCTAACAATTATGAAACGAGACCCGACAACTTTTTGTGCAGCATATTTCCCACCATAAGGCCTGCAAAAAAGTTCAGATACATGTCTTTTTGGTTAGAAATGGAGCAAGGAGAGATTGAGACTTTACCTAAAATATGGTAGGCATGAGCAACCAGATTTACCTTCTAGATGCCAGATCCAGTATCTTGTTTATTTCTACAGGGATATATACGACAGCAGCTAAAATTATGAGAATTGTAACACAACGACCCCATTCTGTTTTCAATGTAATGTCACCATACCCCACAGTGAAGACCTGCCCACTTGATAACCATGACATATTAAGACTATTTGTTAGCTGGATCCAGTATATATGCAGATTTGGGGGCAAAGTGAGATATTCTGACTTATGAGAACAAGGAGAGAAATGCAGATCATTTACCGTGACAATCACGAAGTAGAAGGCATCATAGAAACTTAGACATCCATATGGAAGGCAACTCTCTGATTCTTGCACATGTTTTGGGGTCGCACGCCACTCAACCCATTGCAACACCCCTGCTGCTAGCACAACTGAAGAAACAAAGAAAGACAATTTTAATACCCAAAGTAGCATTAACATGGTGCTAATTGTCTATAAAACAAAAATTAGAGTCTTGAAGGCATATGCAACCGAAAGTTGATACACTAGATCAATACAATCCACTATGCGATCGAGGAGGTTCACTTGACCGAACGTGAGAGGAAAAGAGAATGTGATAATACCACAATTAGTAATCATTAAAAACTCAATTCATTTGCTCACAGATTCCAAGGCAGTAAGCAATCATCATAAAGATTTCTTGGCCGACAGCTCCACCCGGAAGTGCCCAAGATGATAACAATGGAACTGCCCTGTCCAACATCACTACGCTCTCAATCTGTACTGACATGATTTCTGGATATGGTTATTGCAACATTTGAGCTTTGACACAAACCTGAGAACTCGAAATACCAAAAACACTTGGGGTATTGCCGCATCCTCCATCACACCACTGTTCCATACAGCAATGTCGTCAAGTCATATTTTACAGACATAATTTATTTGGAGAGCATTATTCATTGATATAAGCATGATTCCAATCACCTAAGTATGAAATAGATTGGAAGTGTGCTTATTAGATCCACAATCCCATTGAGAGATAAGGCATAATACAGCCGCACCGGGGCACTGATTAATAAATAGACATAGAATGAAAGGTAAATCCAATCTGTTTTAGATGTAAAAGAAAATTAATGATAGATTTAATGGACAACCACTGATGTATGCATTTCCAGTAATTAAATGTTTTCCAATGTCTAATCAAATTGTTGAAACTAAAAAGAGGTTAGTATCTTTGATATGCACGGATATCCATGTTTTACAACTATCTTTAGTTAGTAAATACTGCCAAATGATATTACTAATCAGATGTAGTTTAGAGACAAAATGACGAGCTCATACTAGAATTTATCGACTTGCCTGTAAAGTTTAATGAGATAATCTAGTAGAAAGAAGAAGCTGCAGGAGAATTGAACAACCGTGATCCAATGTGGTGTGTTGCTCGCATATCTTCGCGAATTAAGGATGCACAAACAAAAACATTTAGAAAAAAAAAAGGCAAACACATTCAAAATGGTGAAATTAATATAGGACATGTTTCAGAACAAGAAAACTCACGTCGTGCGCACATAGAGTGCTAGCAACAGCAAGCCTGCAATGCATTCTAGCTGCATTAAGAAGAATCGGAGTTGCATCATGTCTCAAAACATTATAACCGAACATTGATTGATAAAAAAACATATAAGCTGCATATATCAGTTTTCGGTGTCGATATGCATTACCACCAGTAAAATTCTGCCCAAAAAAGGTCCTCGGAGGCTCGTTCTCACTTTGGTCGAGAGTGGAACCTTGCCATAGAGGAAGGATTCATGGTATATTGATAGAACATCCTACACATACAGAACAGAGCTGAAAATTGAGGTCTCATTCTTCCATTCCAGCACATGATAATGAGAATGAAATGCAGCCCAATAACTAAAGCTTATTGTTGTGAAACACAAACTACCATGCTTCCACCATGGCATTCCATGTGACAAAAACATATGAATGTGTGTGTGAGAGAGAACAGAAAGAAAAGAAAGAAAGATATATTAACAGTCTTCTAAGACCAAATTTGGCCCATGAGACAACTGGTTATTAATAATTTGTTAATGTACTCTAACAAAGATTCGAACTCTGCACCTACACTATTAAGTCAATGGCTCTAAGAGAGAGAGAGAGAGAAAGAAAGAAATATTAACGTCTTTTAAGAGGCCAAAATGGCTTATAAGACCAAACAAGAGATTACATCTTAGGTGTTGTCTCGTCTTTGAGAACAACAAATCGGCATATAATGAATATTACTCAGTAAATAAGATAAAAAGAGACGAAGGAATCTGGTTTTTGGCACATGTGAGATTCTCAAGTTAGATCTATTATAACTTTTGTCTTTGAAAGATCTCTATCATAAGTCAATCCAGAATAGAGAGGTCTTTGAAGCCGAGGGAAGCACATGTGATGGTGGGTGAGAGAGAAAGAGAGAGAGAGAAAGAAAGAAAGAAAGAAATATTAACATCTTTTGAGAGAGAGAGAGAGAGAGAGACCTTGCTAACGGTGATTCTCTTGCCAGAAGCGGACCACTCGGGGATAGGCCAAATGCAACTGGTGACAAACTTTACGAGAAATGACATAGAGAACCAATTGAAGCAATAGGGAGCCTTTTTTCCCGTGGTGCCATCCACAAGGACATCACTAGTGGCACCATGTCCCGTACTAGGTTGATTTGAGACAAAGCCTTGTGCGTTATCGTCCACAGTATCTGATTCCTCAACTGGGAGGCTAGAAGTTGTGGTAGAACATTGGCCTGTGGCCGATACCAATAATGACTTGGCAATCTCGCCACTTTGCACCTCGATGCCTTCAAACGTTGGTAACAACACTTCCACTCTTCCTGTTGATCTCTCCGGAGAACTCCACCCGTCTACTAACCTTGTGTTGTTTCCGGGGCATCTGTCCATCAACCAAACATCATCATGGTTTCTTTGTATTATATCTTCCTAGAGTTATTAAGTATACAAATGAGTTTATGTTCTAAGTTTTTTGAAAACATTCATCGTCTCGATGTCTTTATTGCCTACAAGTTGTCATCGAATGTTTGTATCCACCTCCAGGATTTTGCACTATTTTTTCGTTCTCTTTAGCTTTTAAGCTAACATTTCCATTACCAAATTATGGTTGTTATTTTGGGTACATCGTTCATTTTGGCCTTCTCAACACTTGGTAACATGACATTTCAAACCATGGCATCAAAGTCATAAGATTTAGAAAAGACAAGTTTGAACATCATGACAGGTTCGACCTCATCTCCAATCTAGGTTGTATTTTCAATCAAAATCTCGGTATAAATACCTTATTTATATATGTAGGTGACTAGGCTTCTCTATTTCATTAAATGGATGCCTTAGGCTACTTACGGATTCTACTTAATACTATATGTATCCATCTTGAAGAGACCTCCATAATTCGAGACCCGCCTATTTCTGAATTTGGTTGCTAGATGATTTTGGGGGTATACAAAAGTTGTAGAATGTGCGACTATTTTTCTTTTTACTCAGACAACTCTTACGAACTTACCTAAACCCGTTTTCTCTCTTTCGCTTGCTCTTCCTTTGGATTGACCTCAATCTAATCTAGTGTCTGAACTTTTGGTTCCATATCTACCTTGGAACTACCTTCAAGCATACTATGGATGTAAAATTTATGATTTTTTATTTTTTCTCTTTCGAGTTGTTGGCTCAATGCTTTACATTCATAGCATCAAAAGACATAAACATGAGGGAATGTTCTTTAAGTTAGATACTCTCCGCGGCCTCGATCCCCATGCATGGTTCAAAATCTCATCTCCCTTCTCTCTCATCTCTCTCATCTCTCTGTCTCTCTCACACACACAATTATTAGCATCTTCAAACCTGAAGCTTTGCAAGCGCCTGGTGCTAGAGAAACGTCGTGTAGCATCGCTCGGTGTTGTTGTCGACGACGGAGGCATGACATTGGAGAAACGCGCGGGAGCATCATTCGGGGTGGGTGTCCTCTCCTCGAAAATAGGAGAAGGGGGAGGAGGGAGAGGATAGTCCGACATACTAATGGTTTGCAAGGAACCAATCAATCAATGGAAGCTCAAGATATGTGTATGTGTATGTGCATGTGCATGTGTACGTGTATGTGTGTGAGTGTGGGGGTGACAAATGAAGAGAGGGAAGGAAGAAGAATGCCTCTCTCCCTCATGAATCTCAATGTTGTTTGTTTTGTTGGTTGGTTGGTTGTGGATCAGGTGGTGCAACCAACAAACAAGACAAGAGAAACAAGACAAGAGAAAGACAAACAGACAGAGAGAGACCCTGACACATACACAGACAAAACACACGTTCTTTTGTGTGCATGCATGGAGAGAGAGAGAGAGAGAGAGAGAGAGAGAGAGAGAGAGAGTGGCAATCAAAAGAAACGTCACAAGTTGCTTGCTTGCGCCATGGCCACCCCTTCTCATCACGTGAACCCAAACAAACAAACAAACCAAACAATAAACAAACAAAACAATAAACATAAACAAACATTAAAAGAAATCATCAATACAACACACACACACACTCCTAGGCTCTAGACTTTGATGAATGGGACTCTTGGAATTGTTGTAAATTAAATATGCTTGGCAAACAAACCATTCGCGGTTTCTTCAAACACTCATGTGTTTATTATTACGTTTTCATGCGGAAATTGTTGGGTCCTGATCTCTCTCTCTCTCGGCTGCCAAAATAACTCTTTGGTATATATGTGGGGTTGTGGAAATGCCCCCAAGGCATGCAAGAATGCGCCACAAGGGATTAGTGCTTAATGACTAGGAACCATCACATATCAAAACAAGGACAACACATCAAATAGAGAACCTAGATGAAAGGTTCATTAATCATAAACTACATAAAATAGATCTTGTGGAGTCTCCAATATTTCCCTCATCCATCACTTTAATCATGTATCCCATCTTCTTCACATTTACAATTCCCTCAAAAACATGCATTCATCAATGCTATTGAGAGAAAGTTTGAAATGAACAAACATCAATTTCAATTAACATGCCCAAATTCATTATGCATGGTTCTGACATGTTGACACATGCTTGGTTTTAGATTGATTTCGCATTGACATACATGTATTATTGGTTTAGGCCTTCATTCACATTACTGAATTTAGTGTTCACGATTCATTGCATAATTTACAATTTATTGGATATCCCTTTGAAATTTCTCTTTGCGCCACATGAAGCCAGTGGCATTTTAGTTAGCCATTTCAACCTACCATTAGATGTGCAATTGGTTATGGAAAATGCAATTACACGAGTGTTGGAGTAGCCCTGACATTTCGAGAAATAAATGTGCAACCTTCACAAGAGAATATGACTCATATCAAAGGATGAGACGAGAAAATGATATCGTTTAATTATTCCTAAAGATATGCAGAGAACTACGGATATGTAAGTAGTGGGGGCAATACAGGGTGCAACACTAGTTTGACACTTCAAGATTCAGTAATTTCTTTCCCCTTGTGATTTTGCAAACCTAAATGATGCGCCGAGTTCTTTGGAAAATGTTGCATCGTACACATATGTACATAGTCCATAAGCATGTGTTGCATATCCATGAAGAATGATGAGAAATATTCTTGCTTTTTAACGTCTACAACAATGTCATTACGCTAATCTAAGTGTCACAATTTTGTCAGAACACATTCAATTGTAAAGAAATCCAAACCTCACTCTGATTTCTCAGTTATGCCAGGATTTGTTTCCTTTCAAAGCATCACAAACCAATTAACTATATCATCACATAGCTGCTAACACATCCTATACTGCAATAGAATTAAGAGTGTTATGTATTCCAATGCAAGGCCCTGATAATGCATCCGATTGGAGAATGCATGTGAATGACTTAATACAAGTGAACCAAAACATGGACTTCCGTTGTGGATGGATAAATCTGATATTCCTCGAGACATATTCTGAGCGGTATTCCTTGTTCTTATCTCTGCATTATTACTCGACTAACCACCATGGAGATGATATAAGCAACAGGGATGATAGAAGTTATCCATGGTACCAACATTTACATTGCAATCAGAAACAATACCGATAGAAGCTATGAAAATGACATTTGCAATATTGATCCAACACATCTGGAAAACATTCCAATTATCTGTTTCATGAGGTCTTATTGATCATCCAAAAAAGTACAAGAGTTAACAGGGTTTTTTTTCATTTGTCATGTATTAATCGCCTTGGAAACAAAGCCTTTGCAAATACACAACGTTTTTTTAATATCATGTTACAAAGGAAATTTAAAAGAATTCAACTAAGAGAGATATACAGCATCAAAGTACTTAATGAAAGACTTTGTCATTGAACTCAGTAGCTTTCTTTCACTTCTTACCTCCAGGTAAAAACTTCAGTAAAAAGCATGTACAACCATTTCCCACCTCCGGCATATATTATATGTAATGTTTACATTTTATGCACTTGCAAAACATCTCAATTCAAAGATCGATTGACACCATTTTTGCAACGGCCTCACTAGGCTTGGAGTTTGCCTCCCTCTCCGCTTGTTTCTTCTTTTCCCTGTTTCAATGAAGAGCAAGAATTTAGCTCATATCTGTCTCAAACAAATATCATTACATAGAAAACAGATACCATCACGACTTCCTTACCTGTCAATATATTCCTTAAGGAGCTCTTTAGCCTGGACTAATTTTGACAGCAAGTTGCGATACACATCGAGGTCTCGATCAACGCTCAACTTACTTACATTTAGTTCTTTTGAAAGCTGTTATTCATAAATGTCAAGATAACCATCATCTTATGGACTTTGGTAAAACCTTTCTCAGATTTGTCTTCAAGTTTACAAATCAAAGAACTAACTGATCATCTTATGAGTTTTATTTCATAAGACGCTTGTAAAATTACTTTTGAGGGAAAAAACCAACTTTTGCACCTTTTGCCTAATTAAAACTAAGAAGCATTTGCATAATTTCGAAACATCGAGGGCTATTCTGGTAATATTTGAAAACTGAGGGGTAATATTATTTCTTTTAGTATCATTACTTCTTCATTTACAAAGGCACAACCATAATGGCAACAGCAATGATGAGAAATAAGTATAATACACCCATTACCTTCTCCAAGACTGATGGATCAGTGGCATTTGCTCTTTCAAGCAACCTAAATAGTCCAATTGCAAAGAAACGACTGTAGTGAAATTTTCCTTCGGCTGCCCTCTGAGAAATTTCTTTGAGGATGCACTCCACCTCCCCATCACCAGATGCAAAGGAAACAATCGTCTCAGAAGTTTTTGAACTCGCCCACTCCTCTAGTTTTTTTGCATCGTTCCTACACAAACCATTAAAGCAACATCAATGACACAACACTTGAGTAGATATTCAATGGCAACCAATTACAAAATATGGCACAGCTGCATGGAGAAATTCTAGAAAAGTTTCGTATCTCAATAATCATATTCGAGTATACAAAAATTATTGTGTTACTAATCCATCATCGAGATGAAAAACAATCATTTTACAAATGGATAAAAAGCTTCATGGATGTAACAAACCTAATACTCAAAGGAGGTTCCTCGTTCCAGAAAACAATGCTCGAAAAAGTTTAAAAGTAAATGTTGGAGATAGAGTTGTGTTTTGCATATGCCAAACATACGAGAAAAGTATGAAAGTGTATAGTTTCTGACTTCACATCCACACAAAACATCACAAGAAAACTTAAAAAACCAAGGAAATTATGATATTATCAAATCTAATGCCGCTCCATACTTTATTTCTTAGCTTGTAACAAGATAAAATGTCTCATGTGTAGGCAAAGGAAAAATAAGGAAGTTCACAGCTCAATAATCTAGAATCAAGCCAAAATATGAGTAGACTTTCAATCTTTGTATGACAAATTTGGAAGTAAACAAGCATAACTAGAATGCAGATAGTGTCAAATTTTGAGTGGAAGCTCTAAATTCTTTCAAAGCTCCCCCCTATTTCTCATGATCATTGAGCTGCTCAACTCAGCATCATTGAAGTTTTCGAACACATAGGCCTCAATGAAGTTGACACGAACTTGGCTAGATGACTTCTGCTCTTTGGTAAGAAGAGGAGAAATGACAGTATGCTTCATAATATCATCTTCCTCTGGAATTGTCTCTCTAGTGATTCTTGCACAGTAAAAGACAGTTCTCGACCTTTTCATGGTTAAGCATCTCTATTATCTTATTTTATCTTTCTTTGATCCGGGAAATAAGCTCCATTGTATGGTAAGAGAAAATATATTTCCTCTAGTCATACAGATCAGAGAAAATGTACCTCAATTTTATTCACACAAAGATACATGTGGCCTGAGAAAGCATCAAATTGCTGATGATTTTGGTCCGCAAACCTTTTCTTGCATTCTTTTCTGGCCTTCTATAATGGCAAGGACATGTACAACATTCAGCCTTAAAAAATTTTAAGTCAATGAGGTCACCTTAAGCTTAGCTCTCCTCAAGTTTCATTCATCTATAAATCGGCATCTTATACACTTCTTTTTGGTAATGGATGCAACATACATGACACAACACCATTCCCATCTATGAACGTACAGATCTCTGATTCCCAACACTTTAGAAACCTGAACACCTTGGATACTTGACATTTATTGGACAATACAATCCATAAGCTCACACATAAAACCATGATGGTTTCATCAGATCCCATATTTTTACAATGGGTCTTGCCTCTCTCGTTTAAAGATGAAGAGAACACAACATATTATTTCCCAGTGGCTTAGGGGAACTCAAAAGACTTCATTTTAAAATCAAATGTAAATTTGAACCAAACTTGCCTACATCTAGTATTCCAAAAATTACACATGCCACGCAACTTATATTCCTCAACATGTGACAATGTGTAAATCATTTTCAATCTATCAAAGCATAAATAAGTTATATCAGACCCATCTGTGGCTCCTGCTCAAAAAAATGTGAACCTTTATTGCTCTCCAAAATCGTTCAAAATTCCTGATCAGGATATTGGTACAGATACCCAACAGGTAAATATGCAAACTTCTAGCTTTTTTCACATGTTAGCCACTTCATTTTCAATGGGTTATTGTTTAGAATCTTAATCGCTGCATAAATCCCCTTAAATAAGGATACCATCTCTAATCCACACAACAAACAGAAATTCTTAGTGATGAATATAAAAAGTAAGACCTAAGACATATCTATACCTGTATGCCTTAGGATCTTCTTTGAGAGCCTCGATATATGCATTAAATATTGCTTCTCGATCCTGCAATATTGGGTATCCGTCCATAAGTTGATCATAAACGGTCACGAAACCCAAGGCGAAAACCGCATCATATTTATAGGTTCTGTTGTATCGCATCAAGTGTTGCTGCACAATGAGCTCTTGAATTACATTGTTATAAATGCTGGGAATCGGTTTCCGGAATTTAGTAAGAAAGGCTGATTTGGTATCAGACACAGTTGGTACATCTGCAGCGAAATAAATAGATCAAGGATTACACCTGATAGATACCAAAGCATTCTTTTAAATACTAACCTTAACCCAAACCCCAAGCTTAAAATCTGTTAACCAATTCACACAAACTGTGTCATCATACACAAGCATTTCCTTATCATAACCAAAACCCTTCTTCTTCTAAATATTAATGTGAACCCTAGCCATACCCAACATATAGAAGCATTGTCCTTCTCATAAACCGAACCTTCTTCACTGGCCCTAACTGTAATCTACACCCTAAATGCAATTATTCAGCGCATACAAGTATTGTTTTTCTCATGACTATATCCTTCCTTTAAAAAACCTGTTATTGAAGTCACTGTCCTTCTAACCAGCTTCTTCTCCCCTAACCCTGATCTGCATCTTGATCCTAACCCTGAGCAATTCTCCAGGGCATACAAGCAATGTCTTCATCAGAACTATCTACTTCTCTTAAAAATTCTTAAGAGCAGTTATCCAAGTCATCGTCCTTCTCATATCCATCCAGATCCTTCTTTTCTAACCCTAATCCACACCCTGACCTTAAAATCAGATATCCTGCGGATACAAGCATTGCCTTATCATAACCATATCCTTCATCGTTTAAAGATACCCTGAAGCTAGTTATCCAAGTCATAAAAGCATTTTCCTTCTTATAACCAGATCCTTCTTCTTTAAGGATTAACCTTTAACCCTAACTCCAAAACCAGATAGTCAAAGTATGCAAGCATTCTCCTTTTCATACAACAAATTCCTTCTTCTTTCCCTAACCTTCAAACCCATTACATAAACATTACAATCAGATCCTTCTCCTTTCCCTCACCCTCAAATCCGTTATGCAAACATTCCAACCAGATCCTTCTTCTTTTAGGGAGTAATCCTAACCATAACCATAATAGCAATCATCCAAAACATAGCATTGTCCTTATTGAAAGCATATCCTTCTTCAATTAAAGATTACACGTCACCCTAACTTCGAAATCAGTTAACCAATGCATATAAGCATATAAGCATATCATTCTCATCACGACTAGACCCTTCTTCTGTAATCTAGACCTGACCATAAAAATCAGTTATTCATGGCATTTATGCATTGCCCTTGCCATAATTAGTCACTTCCTTCCTAACCCTAAATCCAACCAACGAAAACTCTTAGTATAGTTAACCAATGCATATAAGCATATAAGCATATCATTCTCATCACGACTAGACCCTTCTTCTGTAATCTAGACCTGACCAGAAAATCAGTTATTCATGGCATTCATGCATTGTCCTTGCTATAATTAGTCACTTCCTTCCTAACCCTAAATCCAACCAACGAAAACTCTTAGTAATAGAAATAGGGACTGACCATCATTGGAGACGGCGACGCATCTGAACGGCTTGTGGGTGGAAACGGCATGAATCCGGGAACGTAGAGAGGTCGACCTGAGAAGCAGAAGGCCGTCACTGTTGTTACCATTGGTGGGGGTTCGGAGCTTAGAGGATGCCCCTCTCAGGGATCGAGACAAGAAGGTCCAGCGAGCGGTGTCGAGAATCGCAGGGGCGGCGGAAGAAGAAGAAGAAGAGGAGGAAGGGCAAGAGGATGGAGAAGGAGAAGGAGAAACAGAGTAAGAAGAAGATAAGGCGGCCATTCTCATGGGTAATTTCTTTGCCCCTTCCACAGAAACACAGAGAGAGAGAAACAGAGAGAGAGAGGGTAGGATGATTGAGCTTTGCCTTATCCACTCATCATCATCATCATCATCATCATCATCATCATCATCATGTGATATGATTTTATGCAGACCCACCCATTAGCAGTATGCAACGGCTCGGCTCAAGCCTAAACCGAGCCGCTGTAAACCAGTTGGCTCGGTTTAGGCTTGACCTTCACAAACCGGTTTTAGCTCGGTTTTACAAGGCTCAAGCCGAACCGAACCGTTTTGGTCCGAAATGGTTACAACTTCTTCATCGGTTTAGACAAACCGGTTTGGAACCGGGCTCAGTTCCAGTTTCAAAACCGATGAAGCTGGTTTTAGCTCGGTTTTTACAAGGCTCAAGCCGAACCGAACCGTTTTGGGCCGAAATGGTTACAGCTTCATCGATTAAGGCTTAATTGGTTTGGTCTGGACAAAGGCCAAACCGAACCGAACCATTGTTGATTCCTACTAGTAATGATCCCATCCCATCCCTCAACTCAAAGGTATCATATTTTTGTTAAACATGTCCATCTCTAAATCTACATATATGATATATGGTGTGGTGGGAAACCCTTCTGTCGTGTGTCCACATGGTGGCGCCTCGTTCGTCGCCTCCACTCGAGCATTGATAACCTTTATGTGGCCCACAATCAACACGCTACTGAGTTGCATGCCTTGAACTATTATTGAGTTGGATAAGTTTCAAGTTTGACATCTCTTAAATCGTTGCCAAGCTCAACTTTAAACCACCCTTGCACACCCCTCCAACACAAAATTATTGCTTTTTGTAGAACCCACTATATCTAGTCTCCACGACTAAGTGTTACACCTCTCATAATATAGTCTATTATATTATCCTAATAGAAGTGCATTTTTGGATTGTGGGGAATTTTGATATCCAAATGATGTGAATGCAATCGTGTACATGACTTGGTAACGCCAACTAGTGGTATGTCTCTTGTGATTATTTTGCTTACTAACCATTGCCCCTTTTCATCAAAGAACATCAATTTTGTGATCATGCCATGGTTGGCCAATTTAGAAGAACATTTCGTGACAACAACATTGCAAGACAAGGAAAGGAAACACACAGAATGGGGGAAGGGAGATGAACTGAAATCTATAACTTGGCCACAAATATTGACACATTTATATTCATAAATTCTAGGGATGTTTATTAGGATTGCATGGCAGTGCTCAACCATATTTCCAATTCACTATTTGATAAGATGCATATCATGTTCATGACATGTTTGACAAAATGCTTGATTTTTATGAACTCCATGCCCTTCAATATTAGGGTTTTCATCGTCAAAAACTAATATTGAAAGGATTGTCCCATTACTAACCATTTCATCCAAGCTCTCGGAACAGCATAAACTATTTAGAAATTGATTTTTACTACATCGTCAACATCTTAATTAGTGCATTAGATGCAATATACTATTAAGAAATCATATAGCTAGTGGTATTGTGCTACTTGTTTATATTTGTACAAATAATACTTGTAATATTTATTCTTACAATTGATAATCTGAATAACTTATCATTCATTTACATCATACAATAAATACCTCTTCCATTTTGCTAAGTATGATTTCTTTTTAATTGTTTCCTAACAACATTTTACATTAATCCAATAGTTGTGGTATTGAATTTAAAATGTTAGATGGGGTAGCTATTGAGACTAATGTCCAATTGCATTAAAAAACAAACCTTAAGGAGAATTAGTCTTGTCATCACTTTGTTTGCTCATGATGCAAAGTTCCCACTACATCCAACCCTTCCTTATAATCATGCTTCAATGATGTACTACTATAATATAATTATATATCTTCTCCATTGTGATGAATGTATGTTTGTTCATCCTCTTGTGTCCATGTAGTCAGTCATTGAAACAATATCAAAGCTTACAAAAGTTTTGCACTTGTTATTGAGGAGATTTAAGCAAAGATGTCAAGCATCAAATAAAGTTTGAGAGTGTTAAGCCAAGCAAAGTCAATGGCCATAACAAGCGGTGTTGGAAAGTGTGATGCTTTGTAGGGTGAGGCCACAACCACCAATCATGCCAAAGACAGATAGGTAGATAGATATTTTGGACGTCCATAGAGAGGCCAATAATGACTCATGGGACCTATGTACAAAGGTATTCTTGATGTGTGACTCCTTCCTAAAAAGGGATATTCATACTTCAAAGCATCAAGTTTCATGTTGTTTAGTCTTGGTCACATTTGAACGCGTAACCTCGAGAATAAAGTCATTAAACACTTGAGTTGTGGAAGTTCAACATGTTCAATTCGTGGAAACTCTCAAACACGCACATCAACTACCTGTTAGGGAATGAGAACACCATATATACAAATGATGTAGGAACAACTAATTTGGTGATGACACAAATTCAAAAAAGGAACAAAGGTGATGAGATCAATATGAAATTGGCCTCTAAAGAAGCAATTGACCTCCAAGAAGACTATGGAAGGCAAAAAGGAAGAGGCATTTAATATCGTATGGGTAAAAGCATCTTCTTTGAGACTAGATGGTAGCCATTGACATAATACAAATTAAAGTTGAGCAAGCATGGAGATGTGCCCATGGATTGGGCTATGGAATAATGATGGCTTGGACAAAAGATTGTCACCATTATTCCATGGGTCATGGAGATGTGCCCATGGATTGGCCTATGGAATAATGATGGCTCAGACAAAAGGTTGAGCAAGCAGTGATGCATGGATCTTTGCCAATGAAAACAAATGGTGCACCATGTGTGGATTGACAGTTAAAGGATGTTATACACTTGCTACAGGTCACGGCAAATATATTGTATCATCATGCAATGGTATCATTATCTTGGCTATCACCTAAAGCAGAAGAGGTGTGGAAATGTATGCAAGTCAAATGCAAGGTGGTGGCAAATATGTTAACCCATTGTTATTTGAGGCCTCAACAATGGGTATTTGCTCAATATGTTCAAAATGGTCCAAATAAAGAGCTAGAGATATTGTTCCAATTTTTACAATATTCGGGTTTGCAACACTATTGGAATATGAATAATGATTTCATGTTCGATGGTAGACATGGGGTGAAAGCTTACTTGAAGTAGTTTGAAGGGTTTAGGGTTTAGGGTTTAGGTTAGAGCATGTGGGGATCATTTCCTCAAGTGCATAGGACTTAGAACTTAACTCCGATATTGAATCTGGGACCTCAGATTCAGATGTAAGTGAGATAGTGCAAAAGTTGAGGGGCATGTGAACGAGCTTCAAGGCGATGGTTGGACGTGTAAAGGTCAAGTCAAAACAGGAACACAAGCAATGGTAAGGGGGAGATGGAGCATTGATGGGGGGGCGTCAAGCAACGAGTGGATTTCGAACCCGAGCGAATTGAGGAGAGACCTATAAAGTCATGGGGTCTAATCCATTGGCTTAGACCCATCAATCAATAAAGATTAAGCTTTGGCTACTAATGTTGAGAAGTCACTCCACCCTCCTTTTAGAGATTTGCAAGGACCCCATATATCCCCCGACGAAGGTGTGGCTCTGTGGGGTTCTACTGTGTGGGATGGAGGGCCTCAAGATCATGAGGCTGAAGATCTCAGGGACACGTGCATGGTGGTGGCCATGTGGTGTTGTTGTCTCATGTCTTTGAGAAGACACATTTCATAGGTAACATGGTTGTCTGTTGAACATGCAGTAATCTGAAATATTAAGATCTAACGATAGTAGAGAGACTCAGAGTTGGAAACATTTAATATATTCAAAGAGATCCTTGATTACAAAAACCCTAGCTAACATGGTGTTGCTCGAATGTGTGAATAATTAATTAACTTAGTGCAGAATTTGGACCTGCTAAACATGCCGCCCAACTACCTATTGTCCAACTTAAATAGGAGATCACGATTGAATCCTAATTAAATGTCATGTGGCTCCATAGCCCTGCTCAATAATTCAACGTGGATGACCATAGTGGTTGTCCGATTTTCTGAGTAGGAATAATGCAACTCATTAATATACATTTATTCTCTCATGTATGATGCATCTCATACATTATTACCTTATATTTATTTATAAGGTTATTGAATACACATCGGAGATTCCATCCCCCACATTTGACGTATGTTCACGCACCCCGCGTCTTAAGCACCAAGAGGAGGTTTCACACGTAGGTGGGGCTATCTAGGATTTAGCCTAGTTTCGCATGCAAGTCAAGTGTACTCATGTGAGCTGGGAAACGTGTGTGCCTTGGCAAGGGTACACTCGCTACAAGCCTATGACTCGCACCTTGAGTCATGGGCGGCTTCTCTACCATTTGAGAAGGCCCTCACCTCAATTTGTCGAGGTGGTGTGTTACGGTTCCAATCACGAAACCCCTCAACACATAAGATGTGTTAAGGGGGAGGGATGTAAAAAATAAGGGAAAAGAGAGTTCAGGGAGGATAGGGTGCATTTTTTTCCTCCTTTGTCATTCACCGTCTGGTGGAAAAGATGTCTGTTTTGGTTGGTGTGGCCAGTTCGACTCCATCATTCTGAAATTTACACACTAACTCATAACTTTTTGCTCGATAATCAAAATTGAGATCCTAAAATTTCGCCACAATCCTCGCAAGAGTTCTTCCCAATGCTGAAGTTTCCAATGTGGTAGTGTGAAGATTCATCGATGTTGCTCCCAAATTCTGTAACTTCATGCATCGAGCCAAAAAACCTAACACCTTGTTTGGTTACGAATCGTACCATATTGTAGATTTATCGGAAATAATATAATGTAGTCGTAGATATAAAAAAGATGAAGTACAAAAGGGCTTATGAAATAGAAACAAATACTATGAGTAATAAGACTTGACTCCATTACATAGAGTGGTTTTTCGGCAAGTAGATCAAGAAGATATAGATATTACAAGAGTAGGTGAAGCTTTAAGAGGAGATCCCAAGTAAGCTCTTTCCGATTGTAAAGTAGTGTAAGCTCTTTGCTGATTGCACTATGTCTTTGACTCCATCTTATATCATATCCTTCTTGTCATACTAGTCATACCCTTCTGTTGTGCCCCTAAAATATGGGGGTCTTGAAATGCAAGGAAACATGGTTGGGATGAAGAGAATTGGGACAAGAAATGTGATTTTGATCGTAAGAAAGAGATACAAGTTTACAATCATCCCAAGGTTGGGACCAAACCGAAAAGGGAACTAGAGAGTGTTCTATATTACAACAAGAGAGAGAGAGAGAGAGCGCTCAGTTGGTAAGGTTGCCCAATGGAGACCAGGTGGTCATGGGTTTAACCCCTACATTCCACAGTGGCATTTAATGAATTAAGCGATATGTATGGAGTATATAATAGAGAGGTGAGTAAAATTGGGTTTCAAACCCAAGACATAGTGACTTGTAGTATAACAACTTACCAATAGGGCAAGCTAATTATGAGAGAAAGAGAGAGAGAATGAATATCCAAAGTCAATTGCATGTTATTATTTCTCAGTTGCAATGCCAAAGTTATCGTTATGGGAAGATGCGACAATTGAGGGATGGACTCATAGATAATCAATGTCAATCCCATTTGTTTTTCCAAGCGTTACATCCTACTTATACTCGATCTAATGTGGTAGATGTGAAGCAAGGTGATGAATGGATAGTGGATCCTGCTAAAATAATTGACATATGTGTTCATTACTTTAAGGAGTTGATTGACCCACAATTGTTAATGACAAATGTGGCGAGTAGAGCTCGTCATGAGTTTTATGATGTGGTTGGATGTATTGTGCATGACCTCATTAGTCATGAATTGGATGCGGATTTCACTGAGGATGAGGTGGACAATGGGCTTTGGACCTCGTATGTCTCGCCTCATAGTTTTATTAGGACAAGATGTGGTGTCTTGAGTCATGCTCAATGGAGGAGTTACATCAGATATTTCCCTTACAAGATCCGTTCGTCAAGGATGCCCTATTAGCCCGTTATTGTTACTCATCCCTTTTTAGTGATGCTATCAAGGCTTGCAACAAATGGTGATATTGTGGGTCTACACCTTTCGTCTGGAGGGCAACTAGTTGCACAAGCTTTGGCTGATGATTCTTTCATGTTTTTACAAGCCTCACGAGAGAATCTTGAGAAGGGGATGCTTGTATGGAACCAATTTGCATTGGCTTCCGGATTACATATTAATTGGAGGAAGTCTAGTCTCATATCATGTACTAAAAGGGATTTGGAATGTTTAGGATGGCAAGGATCCGTGGTGAAGAAAGGCTCTATTTTTCGACACTTGGGCTATCCATTACGAATGAATGTTACAAATGGTCAATTGATTGAATGGATGTCTAGTACGTTGAGGGATAAGTTCATGTATTGGAAATCACAATCTTGGCCATTTCATGTACGTTTGAAGGTTGTACAATGTATTATGGAACCTATGATATTATATTACTTGTCATTGTTGTCGTGGACAAAGAAGGCTTTGCATTCTATTTTGCAACCTCTTCGATATTTGTTGTGGAAGAAAAGGGATAAGATGGGAATCACTTGGGTTGCATGGAATCATCTAGCAACTCCTAAGCGCTTGGGGGGAGCTAGAGTATTGAACTTATCTAAGCATATGATGGCTCGTAGATTTTCATTATTAGAAGACATGTGTTCAAACTTACAACCATGGATATCTATTGTTCAATATTTCATTGAGAACAAGGGTGGGAGGACAACAATTAAGGCTTCATGGTGGAAATTACTAAATGGATGTATTTCACCTAGGATTTTGGGCTCTACATGTGTTAAACACTTGGTTACCTCATGGCAAGAAGCACTCTTGTTATGTGTATGGAAACCATCATCTAGTAGAGAGCATTGTAATTCTTTGCAAAAAGAGTTACTTGTGTCTTCTCGGTTATTATGTTGGCCAAGAAAGGTGAGATTACGCTCTCAATTTAATCGTTTGTTTTGTTTGGGGGTCAAAGAGGTGGGAGATATAGTTGAGGCTCCATCTCAAAGAATTTTGGAGTTTGTTGAAGCACAACAATTATTACGCATTCCGCCTAATTATGGGTTTATTTGGCAACAACTATGAAATATTCCATTGATGCAAGGTCCCTTACCTCTACAAACAGGAGAACAACCGTGGATTGATTGGTATTTAAAGGGTCAAACATCGTTGTTACAAGTGACTACTAATCTTTTGTATCATTGCTCTGTTGAGTCTCTTGGATGGTTATCATCTAAAGCTGAAGAAGAATGACGATTACACAAATTTGATCATGGGTGGTGGCAAATCTTAAAACGTAGTTGGAATTCTAAATTGCCACTTGTAGCAAAGGTCTTCATTTGGAGAGTTTTGATTGGAGGATTGCCTTTGGGATTAGCTCTAAAGCGTCGTGGACTAACAATGGGTAATTGCTTCTTTTGCACTGTTCAAATGGAATATAGTACTCATCAATTTATACAATGTCTGATTGCTTGTTAGATTTGGAATTACATTTCTCAAAATTGGCAAGTCTTATCATGATGTTATTTGACACCTAGACAGTAAGTGTTTGCACAATTTACATAGGTTGACCCAAAATTGGAGATGGAGATTGTTTTTCTATTTTTGAGATATTGGGGATTGCGTCATAATTGGAATATGCGCAATGCTTTTGTATTCGATGGTAGACATGGAGTGAAAGCATATCTACGAAAGTTGAAGGGAGTACTAATGTGACAATTTTCTTTATTGGAGCAAGTGGAAATTCTTTCCTCGGTGGAGTGTTTGTCTTGCCTATTGGCAATTCAACATGTTCCACTACCCATGTGATGTAGTTAGTGGGTGACCATACTCCATTGTCACACCCATTGTAAGTAGTGTTTTTACACATATTTATTACTATAATTGTGTGTTTTCACCAAAAGAAAGAGAGATGAGCTCAGAGAGTAAGAATGATCCAAAATGAGGAGAAGCTCCTCCTTATATGGGCCAAGATATGGCTGTTGGGCTAGATGTTGGGATTGGGACTAGGATTGGGGTTGGTTCCCTTCTCGAGTCCCAACTCAGATTGGGACTGCATGCTGACCGGGATTGTCCCAACTCTGATGGGGGCAACTCTAGTTTGTCCCAACTCACTTTGGGACTACCACACTCGTGAGTCTTCTATAGAACATAACTTATGCCCTGCTACATTTCGTTATGTGGGTTTCCCACAGTACGGCAAACATCTTGTAGTAATAATCATGGACAAGGTAGGACCTCAAGTGCTGATTTACCCTAACCCTAATCCTAACCACCAACACCATCACCATCACTTTCTTATGAAGAACATGAGCGAGAAAGATGTTCATAAGAGAAGAAGGGCATTTTCTGTAATTAACAAAAACCTCATCTCCTCTTCAAACCCCTCCTCCTCCTCCTCCTCCTCCTCCCCTGTCAGGAAAAAAAAACAGAGACCGCTCTGCTATGAATCAGGGAACATGACCATTGTTTCTTCTTCATCCTCACGAGCACTCCTTCGAGGTCTGGACCTTCTGAAAGCAGACAAGAAGTTCAATCCCACTCTCCTCTCCTCCCCCTCCTCCTCCTCCTCCTACACTCGCCATAGCTTCTGCTTCCACACAAAACTACCCTCCAGGTAACCCGAAATACCTCATCTCTTTTTGTATTTTCCTTTTTCAATGCCTCCCCCGCTTCTTTTCAATATGAGTCTTTTTTTGCCTTACATGCTCGCTTAGCGTTGTGTCAAAAACTGTATTGCTTTCTTCTTGATTCTTTATCTTTACCTTCTTTTATCCTTGATTCTGTGTTCTTCGCAGATGATTTGTTTAGAAATCTGTATGCTTTTTTCATCAACACTTGAATCTTGAATAGTAGAAGCCTCACATGGATTAAATGAATATAATAGCATCAGGGGAAAAGGTTGAAAATGTGATCTAATTTCTGAACAAGCTCTAATGACAAGAAATGTACAACATTCTGTGGCCAAATATTTAGTAAGGGAATCAAATTTTACAGAGAATATATAAATTTTGCAGTGTTCTTCTCTGAAATTCCTATTCTCTCATTCAAGAAAAGGAAAAAAAATGCTGAATTATAGATCAAAAGCTCTTTGTTTTGTGTAAAACCAAATTTAGGTTGTTGACATGTCGTTGGATTCCGAGACTAGTTGACTATTAAGAAAAATGTTGTCCTCACATCCTGAGTTTATGAATAATGGACACCAATGCAATTGTACCCATTTTGAAGAAATCTGAAGAAGAAAGTCAAATGTCACACATCGAACTGAGCAATTTCCAAGCTTGGTATTCTCTTTAATCCTTTATCCACATTCCCAAAGTCAGACTTGTAGAGTGCAACTAAGAAGATAAATGTAGCACGCATTCTTAGAGAGTTGTGATAGAAGATAAGGAAGTGATTCTATTTCGAAGAATTCCACCATTTTGCTCCGATTCTCAGAGTTAGCAGACCAGCGCTACATATAAAAATTTCTTTTGGAGATCCAAGAGACCCATTCCTCTCCTCTCTACCATCTCCCAAGTGGATGGGTTTCTTTGGCATTTTTACTTATTTGAGGGAGTATCTTTGGCCAAGATCTCTCTCTCTCTCTCTCTCTCACTCTCTCTCTCTCTCTCGGCAACACACATGCTACAAGCGAAGTGTGTATTGTAAGTATGTAAAGGGACACTTTTTTGGCATGCCAGACCCTTCCCCCCCCAACCCACAAAAATAAAACTCCTAATTGTAGAGTTACTCTTCTCTGCACATGCATAAGGAAGTATTATTGATGGTTTTATGAGGGTTGCACCACACATATCACGTTTAGGGTTGGACTTGAGTAAACCAGGGGCTTTCCTGACCCATGGTAAAGGGGTTGGCATTAGCCTATCCATCCATAACCTTTCCAGTCAACCCAATATCATTCTACATGTGTTTCGAATCCTCCCTTTGTCTGTCACCCACAATCATGTACCACACAATGAATTATAGTTGAAACTAGTCATAAGGTCATGTTTCTACATCACATAGAATATAACACTGTCTCAGCACATCCGTTTTTTCATGTTATTTCCATTTGTTAGGTACTGAGAGGACACCCTCTGAATGATCTCACAAGCTGACTTTGGACTCTATTTAGTGGTAATATAACTTCAATTTTTCATTATTTCTTCTATTTCTTCATACATTCATTCGTGCACTTAAATCTGTAAACGCAAAATATCTTGATTGCATAAAGGCATTTATGATTTTCGGCAAATCAGAATACCTTAACCTCTTTCTCAGGCTTCTGAACCCTAGAAATCTGCCATGCCAGCGAATATAAATTTCTCCTTCCTTTCATTTTATATTTCACACATCAAAATCAGATCATTTTCACTTTTGGTGCTCAATTGCTTCTGTTCCTTCACACTGCCCTTCTCCTTCTTCATGTGCCCTCATTATTCATGTCCATTTGATGCAGTTTCTACAGTTGTGACGAATAATATTTGAAACCTTTATGTTCTATACAGTATAATAGAAAGTCTGTAGCAGGAATTAGGACACATTAGAAGATGATGAATATTATATCGTCAAACTTAAGATTAGAGGGCAGATAATTCTAGAGATGACATATGCATCACTTCAGTATGTGTAACGTGCTTAGTGGTATAAAGTGAGGTTTTACTAATCAAGATATGTTATGATGATTTATTTGTTGTCTAAGCTAACAATTACTTACTGTCAAGGTTTTATTTCCCAACTATTGTTATAAAATGATTATATACTCGTTTTCTTAACCAATTTATCAGCAAATCCTGTTTTGCCGTTTTTCCTGAGTATCAAATATTGGTCCCTGTTTGAGAGCACTTGTCCTTGGTTATGTTTGAAAATACAATTATATATGAAAGCTGATCCATCTCATCTGGAAGAGGCGATTCTCTTACGTATTCGTGAAGCGAATAACTTCATCTATGATTTCTGAGTGTATGCTTGGTTCCTAAACCGAGATTTATTCACAAGAAAATGCTCTAACTTTATCTGCCAGCCTGATGAAAGCTTTCTTTGCAGATTCGCATCGCGATCATTCAATTCATCACTGTCCTACCAATCCCCCCATGATGAAGCATGTGTCCAATCAGATGGGCAAGAACATGAAGATCAGCGATATCAAACTCGTGATAAAGAGGTGCAGCGTGTACGGAGGGCACAATTTTCATTGAAGATGCAATCGACAACAAAACAGACCGAGGAAGAAAGGGGTGTTCCTCTCCGAGATGTTGTTGCTGATTGTGCTAGACATTCATTCAAAGATTACTTGAAGAAAGCAAACAATGAGGATGTGGATGCACAGATGATTGTTGGCAAGATGTACTGTGCGGGTTATGGAGTTAACAAAGATTTGCAGAAGGTTGTGACCTTTACTGCTATTTCTAGTTTTTTTCTTTGCATTCCTGACCATGACGATAGCTTTGTGTGGCCAGGGACAAGAATGGATAAACAAAGCCCAATGGAAATGGAAAAAAAAATCAGTCAAACTAAGTAAAGGTATCAATTGGCTAGATTCTTAGTGGCTGCATGCCTTATGCATATGGATCTGTTTGGAATTAATTTTATGATTAATAAGTGACCTGCAATAGTTTTCTTCTGCTTTTCTCAGATTCAGAAGATGAAGAGTACTTTTTTATCTGAGTGTATTCTAAGGACCAAGGACATGTTGCGTTATGTGATTGGTTGGATGTTTGTGAAAGAGAGGTTTTCATTGCAAGGACAGTTTGCTCAAATTATATGTGAGATCTTACAACCAGTTAACTTGTAGCTGAAGGTATCGAGTCTGCTCAGCATCTTTGTAACTCACTGGAAACATATTCGTGTTGATTTGATTGTAACTGGCTAGAAGTCCGAGAAATGCAATGAATTTTTGTTTCAAGTATTTAGCATTAAAGTCACTTGGTTCAAGTATTTGAAACCCAAAGAAAAAATTGATAAGACTCTCATTTAGAAGAGTGGGTTCCACATTTGGTTGAGGAACCCTAGTAAACTAAGCTCAAGAGTAGCAAGAGACATTTCCCCTGAAAGGTGAAACTGCTGAAATAACTGAAAGTTTCATTGGCAGACTGCAAAATGTTTGCAGATTGGGTGAAACTCCAAAATTTTCCTGGCCTTGGGGTCTCCAGAACCCATCTATGATGGAATAGATTGACTCTCATATTGGTCTTGATACAAATGAATTGTTGTTATTTTTATACTGGTCCTGAAATTCACCTAAATCCTGTGGTAACATGATTCACGACAAGTAAATCTTCTCATGAAGTTATGTACTGAAAAATGTTTATATATTGTGTTGATTATAGCCCAAATCTCTCATGAGCCCACAATTGGACATGAGTGTAAAACTTTCATACAGGACCAAGTTTCATTTTGGTCATGGACTTGACAAAAGATGGTTATTTTGTATTACTTAAAGACCTTGGTTTAGAATTCTAAAATCACACAGCCATCTTACCTTTCTGAAAGTGTTTTATATCTATGATTATACCTTCTTGAAAATGTTTTGGGTGAAAATTTTCGTGGGACATTGATTAATGATGCAGAGTATTGTTTCATTTGGCATTAATGTTGTTTGTAGTGTTTCACTTGCAAACCTTGGGTACGTAGTTCAATGATTATGTTTTGCTTCGCCGTATCATATTTTTTTAAATTGACTTATAAAGAAGTCTATCATATCATATCAATGTGTAGAAGGCTTGGAGACTTAGATTACATATTTGGTGTTATTTTTGTTCATTTTCACGATGACTCCTACATCCTTCACCTATTTTTTTGTCTTATCTCATGCCCGTGGTATTCTGTTCATGATACTGAATGAACCAACTCATATATTAAAGTATGCAATGATAATACTTATCGTGTATTTAGTGTCATCTTTAGGTGTCTTTTCGTGATGTGTACAGGTACCCCATGCTAATGGTGATGTCATCAATGGTCATGACCAGAAATTGAGAGTCAAGTTTGAGTGTATGTGAAATCAATATAACAATGCATTGATGATTTTAAAATATAGCAAATGGTCAATAGTTTCGTCAATCCTATTGTCACATTTTGGACTTGTTAACCTATGATTGAGATGGATCTTGCTAATTTGTTAAACTATAATAAAGTATGCAATGATAACACTTATTGTGTATTTAGTGTCATCTTTAGGTGTCTTTCGCGATGTGTAAAGGTATCCCATGCTAATGGTGATGCCATCAATGGTCATGACCAGAAATTGAGAGTAAAGTTTGAGTGTATGTGAAATCAATATAATAATGCATTGATGATTTTAAAATATAGCAAGTGGTCAATAGTTTTGTGAATCCTATTGTAACATTTTGGACTTTTTAAACTATGATTGAGATGGGTCTTGCTAATTTGTATTCAATGTGTACAAAAAGTGTTGACGAATATCTAAAATTAGCTTTTATTACTTCATTTGGTGCATATGGCTGTCTTTATATGTTAGGCTTGACATGTTCAATTTGTAACCATCACCTAATTATATGTTTGTAGTATTTATCACAATTTCATTGATTTGTTGTGACAATGTGATTTATATATGCAGATTTGTTTTTAGAAAACAATATTAAAAAAAGGACTATTTTTTGATATTCCTATTTGTTAAATTGTGCAATATTTCTAATCAATCTTTGATAAAACAATTGTTGATATTTGTGAACCCGAAATACCTAGTTCAGAAAATTTGTAATAGATATGATTATCACTTACAAGATGGCCTATTGTTGGCTTGAATACAGCCAAAATGATAATTCAACTTGCACTAGGAACATTTTAGGCTAGTTTTGAGGTGTTGTACATATGAGTCGACGAGTTATAATTGAATATAGGGAGGAATTGGGACAATGTGATTGTGATGATGCGCATATATTCAATATGGTTAGTATTCTAGTTCATCTAGTGTATCCAAAGTTGCCCATCCCAATTTATTGGTTTTGAATTAAATGTTGTATGTTAGGAACCATAGATGGTGTTATACACATTATGTCATTGAAAGACATATGAGAGCGATTCACGCTGAAGATTATATATATATTTGACCGTTAGCTACTCCCAATGCATAAACATATCCATCGCAACACATTTCTTACAACGCTCAAATTTTCTAATGGAGTGTATCACCCATGCTTTGGAGGTTCACCTTGGGCTCCACATGGCATTGATGAGTCACCTCCAATTGCGTATGAGATAACAAGCCCGATACCCCATGGAAGACACCTTCCTTGATCTCAATAGGCTCATGCCCTTGAAAGTGATGCATTCTTGTCCCCCCAAAGGTGTGTAAGAGGTTCTTTATATTGTGAATAACTTTCTATAATAAACAATAGATTAACGGAATCATCCATCCCCAAGAGGCCCAAGAGGACATAGGAGAACTATATGATCAAATCTCATGAGCATCAACCTATGCAAAGAGAAGCAACATTGTATGGTGATTTTAGCTATATACTATGGTCAATTTTGGTTTGTCATAATATATCTTGCATTTGTATTCTACAATATTTAATTGTAAAGAATTGTCAACACAGAAAATTTCAAGTTAGAATATTCTTGTACTAATACTTATATCATTTCTTCAATAACAATAAAGCCTAATGAGCAAAGGAATGAGACTATAGTAGAAATCAAGAGCCGAGCCCTTACATAGTAACCAAGAATAAAAGCCAATAGCTACATTTTGACCAATCATGCAACCCTTGAATGTACTTGGATACGTTGTACTATGCACATTCTTGGTAATTAGCTTGATATAGCTCTCATTTGTGATATAAGCCATCATTAACCCTCAGCTATCCTTTGCTTTATATTGTATGGAGGACATTCTTGGTAATTAGATTAATAAAGCTCTCATTTGTCTTTGTATATTTATGTGATCAAACATTTGTGAAGTGCTTGATATGTTTACCATGTCCAACCATTTGAAGAAATTGATAAATGACTATCGATACTCTTTTTATTTAATAATTGATAGTGGTGAATGGTTGTGATTAATTGTGCAAAACCTTGGGGTTTATGATGATTTGAAACCCCGAGTCTCCGCATAAGCTTTACCTGATTTGAAGCCATATGGTTATGAGTCATGACTAGACTGAATTATGTATAATCTTAACATATACATTTGACAAAATTTGAAGCCAGTTACCCCCATATCATGTAATTTCTACCTATATAGTGTACATCAACCATATATTGAGATCAACTGAGTTGTTCACCGAGACCATGACAAACGTCGATTACGCTTCCTCTTCCAAATAAGCTCCCTTGCATCTTTTGCACGCGAATTTGAACTAGATTCCTCTGTAAATGTTTACCAAAAGTTTCACAATGGACAGATTAAAAATTAAACAATGTAAATGCATCAGATGTTGCACACTTGAAATACCCACCCTTAAGGATCATTTGATCATTGTCATTTGATGTGGACAAGGCTTCCATTGCTAACTCTCGCCATTCTTCGGCACAAGAATACGATATTCCCATGCCAACACTTAACCCACGCAATATCTGTATTGTCCTAAGCACAAAGAACATTTCCTTTGGGAAATTCTGCAATACAAACTTCCATATTAAACTGTGTCTACACCATTCATCAGTATTTAGCATTGACATTAAGATAACAAGGATCACTTTCACGAGATATGAAAACTTGTCAATGCCACAAAAATGTTTAAAAACCTTTCTATATTTCTAATCCGTAATTTGCGATCACTTTCCATATATGACCTTGTACAAATACCTTTCATTAGATGCATAGCAAATAAAATTTACCTTGACATGAAACTTTTTCATCACATCGTCTTTAAGGAAAGGGTTTGCTTTTGTTTGACCATTTGGCAACTTGGTGTCGAACATCGTTGCTGCCAAAAGCATGAATGAGACAGGGTCATCTTCGATTCTCTTGGAAATCACCACTCCAAGATTTCTGCAAGAAAAGCTTTCATTGGTGTGAGATCTGTAAACCTAGAAGAGATTTGGAAACCTTTACCAATCAGACTTGGAAATAAAAGTTTTCTTTATTAATCTGAAGTGTTTCTTTTCTATGCATGAAAAATAGTAATAGGAAATTATAAGAAAATACTATTAATTTATTATGAGAAATTTACCACTTATGTGACAAAAAATCAGGAATTTTTATTTTCATTAATCGATTGAAAATGTGACTTACTCTAGGCATCGGCCAATCTCAAAGGGCTCACCGGCACTCAATGCCAAAATTAGCTTTGCATAATCAAGCCGTAAGCTATTCGATAAACATTTCACTTGACCATAGTCTAGCAAAGCGACCTTTCAAAGCAACGAATGTATTAATAAATAAATAAATAAGATGTGAGATTTCCTTTAATAGGATCAATTCAAAAAACTAGACTGAGAGAATCGAAGTAAAGGTTTTTACCCTAGCCTCCTTGGTAATTAAAATGTTTCCAGGATGGGGATCCGCTTGAAAAAATCCATCCCTTAGAATCATCTGTCCATAAGCAGTTGTCAAATCCTTAAGAATTTTCCTGTAAAAATCATTAATAAATGTCTTGATTGAGCACCGAAAATCTTGATCTACTTAGGAATTCTTTCATAAAACTTTGTTCTCTTGTTCTTGACTATTTGCGCTAAAAATAATTGCAAAATATCCAGCATGGGACAACCCAAACATTCTATTCTTCTATAAATTAAGAATAAATAAATAAAAGCTTTATATGTTTTGGAGATCAACCTTTGCGCAATCCTTCCGATAGCTCCATCAGGATTGATGCCTCTTTCTTTCATCACCTCACCTAACCGCAAAAGCGGAAAACCTTCAATAAAATCCATTGTCAAAACCTGTCTGGAATATCCAGACAAAACGTTATAAACATTGGTTCTCATCAAGTTTCTATGCCAGAATATATGGAAAGTAATTTGTGTTCATTCTGAAATTGTTTCATGGAAGGAAAGGAATAAAACTGCTATATTATACAATTCACATATCCATTTCAATAATGAAAAAATAAATAAATGCAAACCTTGTAACCAATCCTGGGATAGATCGAGGAACGACGACTGGAGGTCTTCCACGATTAGCAACGTGTAATGTATCTGCTATTTTGTCCATGGATTTTGCCTCTCTCACAAAATCAAACTCAAGTCCAACCTGTAGTGAAATGAGAAAGAAGATGCATCAAATTAATGCAGGTATTAGATGCATGTAACTTGTTATGAATAGAGATTATTAAATGTTACAAAATCAGAATAACCTCTTGATCAATCAAATGATGTTATCACTTTTCTGAATAACATATTTACCTCTATTTTAAAGTAATTTTCTAGTTGCATGTGGAAATTATAACAAAAATCTTTTCTATTATCGTAGTCTTGACTCCCAGTCAGAGTTTTAGCGAGTATTTTTATATACTTACAAGGCAAAAATTTACTAGATTTTTTATGCAATGGAAACATTTTAACATTGGAATCACTTTTATATCATCATTTAACTCACAGTCATTTGGAATAGAATTATAACCTTCATAAGGTGATCCTTGGGACTTAATCTTCAATAAGTTTGATGTAAAACAATCTCAATTGCTTGATGTGAACAACTATCATAAACCTAGGAAGCCACATTGCTGAGAGAAATAACCCCCTTGTCTTTCCAATGCTTTAGAATAGCTTCTAATTATTGTTAAGTAGAAAGATCTAGTAAGTCCAAACAAACTATTATGAAAGGTCATAAATACTCAAGGGATGTGAGTCCAGCAACCTATCATGTGCCCTAATAACACAATGATGAATTCATTAACGAGACATCGGAAATGCTCATGATAGTCCTTTCTCAAGTAAACCAATATTATAGACGTCATATCTTGAAAGACAATCTTACATATGAATTTCATAGAATCAACTAACATACTTGTTCTTCAAGCTCGCATAATGCTGATAAGATATCAAACTTTACATCAAAACGGTGCACAAAAGCAGCAAACGCTTTCAGGTTCCGTATGTCAGTCATCATGAGTTCTTCAACCCCAGGATGTTGCACCTGACCAGCATATTATTAGACATCTCACAATTAAATCTTTTACATCAGTCAGCCTTAATCAAGGGTTTCATGTTTTTATTAGCAAGACATACATACCTTTACTGCAACATAGTTTTTTGCTCCCCTGATTCTTGCTCGGTGAACCTACATGAGAGTTTAAATGAAACAAAGAAATTTATATTAACATCTTTTATGAGGCTAAAATGGCATATTAGACCAAACAAGAGATTAAATCTTACAATGTTCTCATCTTTGAGAACGATAAACCAAAGTAAATATAAGATACTAAAGCATCAAGCTATCTAAGCACTTCACATTCTAAACTTAGATAGTCTGAAACTTTTATCATCAAAAGATCTCCAGCATGGGCTGATCCAAGATGGAGAGACATCCGAAGAAAGGGAAGCATCCTAAGCATTGGATGATAATGGCTTGTATTTGACAATGATAAGGGTGATCAGGCTGCGATCCCGAATGGCAGTGGTCTACATATATGTTAATTTCTATGCCTGATCTATTGTAACCTTTTTTTTAGTGTCCTTATTGAGACCCCAGTTATGTGGCTCTTGATGACTTGTAGCATGAAAAGGAGAGAGTGAGACAAAGAAAGTTGTGATGGTTATTTGTTGATGAGCAGTTGTGATCATTTTCCAACTACTTTTCTTGATATTCCATTAACTTGAGGGAGCCAAACCCTTGTTTGAAGAGGGAGTGGTATTTTCCTCTTATTTCATATAAAACAACACAATGGCAAGAGACATTCTTCTGATTCTATCCCCCGGTGACAAGATTGGCAGATCTTACATAGATTAGCACGCAGATCTGCTTATTTCAATCTCTAACTCATGTGAAGAGGTTCCAAACTGTTGTATATAACACTAGGGAGTGCAAGAGAAATGTGTATTGAACACCTCATGGTAAACCCATCGTGCAAGGTGTGTAAAAAGTACTTATAATGGGCTGTCTTCCTACCAAGAAATGTTGTGGGGCTGATCCACTATCCAATGTAATGATACCAGTCCAAATAACTTCATTTTTTCCTCCGGTAATGTTCAAGTGTGGACAATCCAAGCTATATTGGATTGGGGGTAGGGCGTTTATACTTATGCCATGTGACAATATACCAACAATGACTATCTCCATGTTCAGGAAACTATTTTGATGATATAAATGCTAGTCTTGTTCGGAATATGCCTTGTGGACATTATTGGGGCTGCGCCTATATCTACCTGGATGATATCATCAGGCACCAAAGCTTTGCTCCTTATGATGCAAGAACTCATTGAGACTAAAGGTCTCTCTTCAAATCTAGTGAGTTGTGGTCTACAAAGGCTCAGTTCCCAACCTTCTACCTAGGAGAGCAGACTTGGTGTTATGAGTGTATCAAACTACCACAATTAGTTCGAGATATAAATGTCCACATTATCTTCCAAGAGTACCAGGGGCTTCATATCCACGAGAAAGTCGAGCACAGGCAGCCTCTCATAGGGATATTCAAGGCCTTGTGAACATTACTCCTAAATATGCATAGGATTGTGTACTCTCCTTGGTATAGATAGCTAGTGGCACACAAGAAGGGGGTTTATACCGCCTGAAAAGTTCCCACAGCCCCTTGGAAAAATCCAAATCTCATCTTCTTCATATTCTTCAAGGCTGTCCAGCCATGGTGGCACAAGAAGATCCCACATTGTGGCATGCTAGGTTTGGTCATCTCAACTACGATTCTCTTCAAAGCTCTCCTCTTCACAGCTAGTCAAGGGTCTTCCTATTTTCAAAACTCCCAATACCCCATGTGTGGCTTGTCTTCATGGCAAGCAACATCCAAAGCTTTTCCCACATCAAGCCACTCACAGTGCAACATCTAATATGGAGTTAGTGCACATGGATCTTTGTCGTCCCATGAAAACCACTACTCTTGGTGGTGCACGCTACTTCATGCTTATCATTGATGATTTCTCCCATAAGGTTTGGATTTAATTTCTCGTGGAGAGATCTCAAGCCTTCACCTAATTTCAAGAATGGGTGGTTCTTGTCGAGAACGAGACATCAAAGAAAGTTCCAAAGATCAGGCCCAACAATGGTGGAGAGTTTCTCCCAAGCTTTCCACCGTTTTTTCTCTCAACGAAGCATTGCTCGCCAATTTTGTACACCCAATACTCAGATGGCTCGTACAATGCTTTCTCAATCTGATCCTCCTCTCTCGTTTTGGGGTGAAGCTGTCTTTCCACCGTTTTTTCTCGCAACGAAGCATTGCTCGCCAATTTTGTACACCCAATACTCAACAAAATGGTCTTGTGGGAAGGAAGAACCAGACAGCCCAAGAGATGGCTCGTACAATGCTTTCTCAATCTGATCCTCCTCTCTCGTTTTGGGGTGAAGCTGTCAACACAGCAGTCTACATCATCAACTGCTGCAAAAGCATTTACAAGTGTAAAGCCCTCAGTTTCTCATTTTAAAGTCTTTGGTTGTGATGCTTATGTTCACATTTCAGATCATAAATGGACTAAATTTGAGTCCAAAACCAAGAAATGCAAGTTTCTTGGTTATAGCACACAATCTAAAGCCTACAGGTTATGGGATTTAGAATCAAAGTCCCTAGTCATCTCTAGGGATGTTCATTTTGTGGAGTCTTAGCTGAATGACTCTAGGCTTTCACCTAAGTTCACGGTTAAAATCCCAGCTGCTCCGAAATCTCCTATTTCTGACGAAGATGGCTCACCTTCAAGCCCTCCATCTCCTCCCACTCCTACTCAACCTCTAACTTCGCCTACAATTCAAACTCTCCCTTGACTCCAATCATTTCCCCTTCCTCTACACACCAACTTCCACCACTTCCCAAGTGGCTTCAAGCCACCATTCGACTCAATGTTGAATCACTGTTCTAGAGCTGAGAGGAGGTGTTCGAGGGTGGCAACTCCAGACCTGCACTCTCTTTCATCTTTATTATCTCTTTTCTACGTTCTCTCTCTTCCTAGATTCTTCTCTCTAGAATCTGCAACACTTTAAATGCCTTCTCTCTCTTCCACTTTTCCAAGATATTCCTTGTATTCCTTGTTTAAATGCCTTCTCTCTCTCTCTAATGTTATGTGTAACAATTTGACTACTAGCTACAAACTCTGACAACCCAATAGGAGAGTGCTCTTTTCCGCGAAACAGATTCATATAGTGCATGATTCTCCATTCCATATCCAATGGGATGCCAAGGGCCTCTAGTCACTGCTTGGGCCAAGCCTGCAGTACAATGTTGATGGTTTTCCAGAAGATCATAAAGCAGCAATAGCCCCAACTTTTATGGGATCTTCCAACCTTCATAAAAGCTCACGAATTCAGTATGTGATTCAAAGTTGTGAACCTCTTTTGGAAACCTGTTTTCTCATTGAATTGCAACCATCTTTCTCTGCTCATACACTCAATTCGGAATTTAGGATCAAACCATATAGTTTGGCCAAGAAGTGCCCAAGCATTCTAGTTCTATAATTGTTGGGCATCATGGGATCTTCACTCTTGAAAATGAGTACAATGGTATGTTTATTCAACTAGTAGGGAAACATTCACACATTGCTCTGTTAAAGATGTGTGCAAGAAGCAGGAGCAAGGTATCATGGGCATAGATAAAATCCTCACCAACAAATCCATTGGGGCTTTACAAATTTTAACTGGTCACTGGTATTTCACACATTTTGTGGAACAAAAAAGGTGGATTCCATGTGGTATGAGCAATGTGGGTGGGGGAGGAATCAAAGAGTATCTTTGCATATTTATGTCAAGCCTGTGGTGAGGTCAGTTGTGTATATTAGGCTTCCTCTCATTAAACATTTTCCATGTTTGTTTACTTTCTTGTCCTAATAACAGCCTGTATACCTCTGCTGCATATTTAGCCAAATATGATACATTCTTCTTCCTCACCAGCCATTGGAAGTTTGATCTTGTTTGTCAATATATAATATGTACAAATCCTCCAGGTCATTTCCTGTTGGAAGTGTTTCCTTAATCACAACATTTCTTATCATACCAACGATTTCGTGTAGTTACACCACATGGATGCATTGCTGATTCTGATGTGAGGAAAGGCATTTGTGCCTGCATAATGCAATGACTTTGACAACCCTTGAATCTTCCTCTCGAGATTTGAAAATATCCTAATCAAGCACACCATTGTATACTCACAACCATTCAAAATAAACAAAGAAAACTACATTAATGCCTTTTAAAAGGCCAGAATCTCCTATAAGAGATACCATCTTACAATGTTTTCCCATCTTTGAGAACAAAAACCCAAAATAAATAGAACTAAACATATCGCACTAGAAAGAGAGAGAGAGAGAGAGAGAAAGAAAGAAAGATATATTAACGTCTTTTAAGAGGCCAAAATGGCCTATAAGACCAAACAAGAGATTATATCTTAAGTGTTGCCTCATCTTGGAGAACAACAAATCAAAATAAAATGAATATTACTCAGTAAATATAAAAGTAAATAAGATAAACAGAGACAAGGGAATCTGGTTTTCGGCACATGTGAGATTCTCAAGTTAGATATATTGTAACTTTTGTCTTCGAAATATCTCTATCATAGGTCGATCCAAAATGGAGAGGTCTCCGAAGCAAGGGAAGCACCTACAATGGCAAGATTATATCATGGGGCACCGATGCTTTGCTCTTTATCATGTGGGCAATCATTGATAGAGAGAGAAAGAAGGATATATTAATGTCTTTTAAGAGGCCAAAATGGTCTATAAGACGAAACAAGAAATTACATCTAAGTGTTGTCTCGTCTTTGAGAACAAAAAATCAAAATAAAATAAATATTACTAGTAAATATAAAAGTAAATAAGATAAAAAGAGGCTAAAGAATCTGGTTTTCCGCACATGTGAGATTCTCAAGTTAGATATACTATAATTTTGTCTTGAAAAGATCTCTAGCATAGGTCGATCCAGATCAAAGTCTCTAAAATTGGACTAAGGAACCCAAAATATCATAGTCACAATAATGTATTATACCTTCTCCATACAAAAAGATCTGAAAGCTGCAATGTAATAGTATGAAAATGCAAAAAACTACCCTCACAAGCAAATGAAAGAACTATTTTGGTAGTAGATAAGTCTATCAAGAGAGTTGTGTGATAAATGATATATCATAAAATTCAGGGGAGAATCTGATCCCAGAGAGAAAGTGTGTTATACCGGATAATATCCAATTCAGGGGGGAATAGTCATCCTAAAAAGAAAAGAGAACAAAATATGGGTTTAGGGTTTAGGGAATGACCTGTATCACTCAACAAGAGATTACAGCAAAAATATTGTCATTTATATGATGTGAGTATGCCTAGAGATCCTTTGTAAAGTATATACTGTGGATGTTTTTAACGTGCTTAACTGAAGAGAAAATATGTGCATGTGCGCGTTTTGCACCTGTGCCACCGATGCAGAGCCTATTGGGTTCTTGTCAAATTCCTCAAAGAGTAAATCTACTGGGATCCCGAGCTCTTGCTCCAAAACATGAATTATAGTTGAATATGGTGTTGTTGGTGCAGCATCACAAAGTGTCACCAATTTCTTGACCCAAGCATCTGGAGCTAAATCTGGTTTGCCAATCACTTGTGCTACCTTGGTTGTCAAAAACAAATTCCTTAGATTTCATTCACCAGGTTTTTTAATCGGAAAAATCCAATATTTCAGAAATAGAAATGAACCTTCAAAAAGAAGCCTCCAAGTTCAGAACATAAGTCATATACTTTTTCAGCTGCCCATTCATGCTGGATTTCCCATACTATATTTTGCTTGTCCTTGTGTAAAAATTGAGTATGCACTTGGCAAATCTGAAATGAAATAAAGAAAGTAATACATAGTGCGCTTACAAATGGAAACCATATATATTCCCACACGTCAATAAGATGTATATAAAAAATACAGTTGATTAAACACACCTACATTATCCAAGGGGGTTGAATGGAGAGAATCTAGAAATATTTATGAAGCCAATAAAATCCACTACTGATTTATATAACTTTTCTACACTTGCTTCAGGTTTTGTGGTAATGTTCACATCATTTTTCTATGATTTCATACATGTAAACGGGCACCCAGGCGAGTAGTAAAGAAAACATATCTGAACCCTTTTGCACATGATATTTTTTCAGATATTTTGTGAGTGATTCTCCTAGACATGTTTTATTTAGCATGATCAGGATGCACACTCTATATATTCATACAGATAGGGTGAGGGCAGTCAAATTCAAGTGAAGGTATCATGTACTCAAACAAACATATCATTTTGAGTAGAGCTTTTTTATTATAGAAAAAATGCATTTCTCCTGTGCCCACATAAGCTCATGTATTACAAACGATTCTAAACACAGATCATGCAGGGGATAATATATATATATATAATGATTTTATGCAATTTGCAAAAAAAGGATATATATAAATACTAAATACCTTATAGCTTGCATAGACCCAGATGGATCGTCTCCAGAAGTCAATAGTGCGGTCCAGAGGCTTTTGCTTGTCTTTCCAAGAGCTATGAAGCCTGTGCAGAAGATGCTTAGAATATGTCTTCCTCTCATTTGATCCTGCCCATCTCTCCATGTCCTGTTCTTCCTTTCCTTTCCTTTCCTTTCCTTCTACAAAAACATGGGTGAAGCAGGATCCGTACACATACTCGATCGTCCTTTCGAGTACTACAGAAACAGCATTTTGTTTAAGAACAAGAAGCCATAAATATTTACATCTTTGGTCAACACATGAGCTTAGACAGAAGCAGACAGAAACCAAAATCCAATTTCTGACACTCCCACCTAGAATTGAATTGGGTTATTATATATATCAATTGTATGCTGGATTATGGCCACTCCACCCAATTCTGAAGCATCGAAATTCCATTTCCTTTGGATTCTGCTGACATGTCTACGCGAAAAACATGAATCATGCCGTCAATCCCTCGTTGCGTCCGAAACTTGTATTGACTTGGCCACAGAACCAATGGATTGTACCACGGACCACAAAACCATCGATCTGTGGCCGGTCGTACCTTTGGGCCCGGCCCGACCAGTTTGTTTTGAGCCAGAAACTCCTATCGATCTGCCGCAAAACCATTGATCAAATTCCTGCCCTGAGATCATGGGGCAATCAGTAAGCTTCTCGTACATCGATTATTCATGGGGTTTGTTTTTTCTTTTTCAAGGCTCTTATTATCTATGGCTAGTTTCATCACTTGATATTGGCAACTCAAACAATCGACCATGCATTTGTGCCATGAAATAAATCATTGACATTGACCATGTGAATTAATGTGGAACACTGGAATAAACGCACATGCTTGTGCGGCTTGAAATCATTGGCATCGGTCATTAATCGTGGTTAGGTTACTAAAGAGCGTGGAGTCATGTGGTAGGGCCCTAGAATAAATAAACATGCATGTGCATTAGGACAAATTTGATATCATCCACAATAAATGTGGGCTAAATGTATATTTTATTCGGGTCATTGGAAAGAAAGAAAGAAAGATATATTAACGTCTTCTAAGGCCAAAATTGGCCCATGAGACAAATGGTTTACAACAAAAAATGGGATATTTACCCATTCATCAAAAGTAAAAATTAAAAATAAAAATAGAGTTTTAAGCTAAATAATTCTAGTAAAATAACAACCTTGTTCTATATAAAAAACATGTTTTACAATGAAAATGATGTTATACTAGGCATACTTTCATTTCCATCCAAGTCTCTCAAAGAGAAGCGGGAGGTCAAAGGGTTTCGATGTGGATGTGGTCCATGGTCCCAATGTGAAAGGTACCCCAACCATAGCTTCTACTTTATGTAGCTCACATTCCCTTATCTTCTTAATCTTTTCTACTCCGTGTTGACTTGTTTTGAAGCCCAACATCCAAGGGCATTTAGTTGTCATTTGCATTTATGCTTCCTTAAGAGAGAGGCTGAGCCACGTAAGTATATCCACATTCATCGTCTCCCCTTGTTCCTGAAAAATTACACTAGTTACATGATGAATAGTAAAAGGGTTATAGTTAACACTTTGTAATTTATTCTCCCTATGTTATTTTAGCTCTAAGATATACCTACCTAGTCTCTTTACATCCGGGGTATCTAATAGTTTGGAGAGGGTGGGAGAGGGTCCTAATATCTCTTGGTATTCCGCCCGTATCTCAGCATAAGTTGGGCACTTGCATGTGAAGTGATACTCATCCTCTATCTCTATGTGGCATAACCTACATAGCCTTTCCTCTCTAGGGACTCTATTAGCCCGACCATTCTCAATCTCAAGTTGGTGAGATGATCTCCTAAGTTGTCCAATGGCCACCCTTAGTGCATTTGATAAGAATGTATCTAGATATCTTGGTCATGTAATAAAACCTAACTTAGAGAAGTGCAAGAAGTGTTCGTTATAGTACAACATTTTAGATGGGAGTGGCTCTCGTGGGGTGATCCATTTATATCGAGTGTAAATTTGCCATATTTCTTGGCGTATCACTTTGTTACGGTCTTCATGAGATATTAGAGTTTGATCAGTCCCATGGTTGTACTTAAGGGGAGGTAGGTTATTAATGTCTATGCCGTTTGCAAGTAACCAACTCACCATAGTGTCATACCAAGAGCTAGTGTCTCCAGACGCATGTAGGGTTCAGGATGCCTCAAAGGTTCGACGGATATCCTATCTTGTTGTTGGCTATGTATCCGATGAATAAAAACTACCACTTGAAAAAATGCTTCTACTAACATTAGGGGCAAACTAAACTTTGCTCTAATAATGTCATGTAGTAATGTCGATTTGCTTCGGAGTTGAGATGATAACATTGTCACCAAAGGTCTCTCTAATTGCGTCCACATGAAAGATGGTAGACCTGGAGCCCATACTACTGATGCATACATGAGGGAAGGGGTCACTAATGAGTCGAAGAGACATCCCTTAGTCTGTGGCTCTTGAAAGTATGCATGGTGGCATTGTCTCTCTAAGAGTGAGAGGGATGCATACCCTCTCGTTAGCCTATCTTTGGTTGCCTAGGTCATCGAGAATTTACCTGAGCGAGCACTAAAAGTGACTCCCAAGTATACATATGATCCAACTACCTCAACTAGTTTATGAGAGAGGATTAGGTGACATTTACTCTTAACTCGAGATGATGTATGAAAGATAAGGACTTTAGTTTTTGCTAGATTCACCACCAATCCTCGTTGTGTACAAAAGTCATCTAGGGCATTAAGATACTTTTGTAGGTCATGTTCCTACTCCGAGAGCAAGACAATGTCATCTACGTGGAGTGTGTTATCATTGACAACTTTGATTGTGGATGTTAGGACCATAAATATTTGATTAGGGCAACTCTCCACTAGCTTTATATAACTTCATCCAAGTGTCAATATTTGATTTGAATTATTATCCAAGTGCTCATATTTGATTTGAATTGTTATCCAAGTGGCGATATTTGATTTAAATTGTTATCCAAATGTTGATGTTTGATTAGGGCAACTCTTCACTAGCTTTACACAACTTCATCTTGAAGCTTATCCCAATTTGATTTTCCACCGGTCACCAAAGAGCCAAGCATAAATTTTGATATAATTGTTCAATGAGATTCTAGAAAAGAAAACAACAAAAATTGGGATGACTTGCATCTCGACGTTTACAATCTATTGTATGCAACATTTGATTATTTAGTAGACTTGCCTATAAGGAATACACACTGTAAATTTTGGGATGACTTGCCTATAAAGAATACACACGTTTATAAGAATATACATGTAACACTAGTTCACCGTGACATAAACACATATATTCTTGCACAACACTTAACGCACACTTTGCATTTGGGCCCACTCAGTCATCAAACACCAACACGTGATCTTGTGCAAGGAACATGTTTACAAGTGATCCCACAAGAATTAAGACAACAACGTTGACTTTTGGTTCATGTTTTGGGGATTTGGAAACTTGGGTCTTTTTTATATGAAGATAATAGAGTTGCTTCAAGTTGAAAACTCTATTTCAATCATAGAACATAATATTCTCATCCTTCTGCTCAAACATTCGTTTTCATATATTTGAAAATGAATGTGTATGTTAAGAAAACATACTTATGTTTTTTTGTGGATGTTTTAAATTTTTTTTCACACTTTTTTACCTTAAAAAAAGTTTTACCTTATAGTAAATAATGAATACAAAAGTATGGTATTTCCCTTACTTCAAGGGTCTTTACCATACTTGAATGATCTAAACATACTTTGAATGCGAACGGTTCATATGGTTCATACCATAATACGTAATACACTCGAATGCATTGGAAAACATTCTTTTTCATACGAATGCGTATGTTATCAAAACATTCTTATGTTTTTTTTACACTTTTTACCTTAATTTTCTCACTTAAAATTTTTTTACCTTATAATAAATAAAGAATACAAAATTATGGTATTTACCATACTCGAGTGATTGAAACATTCTCGAATGCAAATGCACGTATGGTACACATGGTTCATAGTACATACTATGGTTCCTACTATGATTTCAATAGCTCATCATGTTGTCTTGCCTTCTTGGCACTTAATTATTGTAAATCCCTTAGCAATATTTGGTTTACTTGCTTTAATGACATTGAGTTTGGTTGATAGACAATCAAGTTCAGAGAGAATGCACTTATTATGGTCAATCGAGAGCATATGCATATATCATAGGCAAAAACATGCATTTTCCTTGTCAATGGAGGGCATATGCATATCTCATAAGGATTGAGTCTTCAAAGAACCTACCCTTTGACAACTCAAAGTCTAGAAATGCGATATATATATATGTTTGATCACTCTTTACTTGAGATAAAAAGCCATGGAGAGGTCTAGATACACTCCGCACTCACACGACGGAGAGAAGACAATAGTGTCATATATCTCTTTCATAGAATCATGTCTTAGCTCTTTCACATTTGTTTGGGTGACCATGTAGACAAGCCCAAACTATTATTATAAGAGACAACCACAAGACCTAGAATGAAGGGCTTACATACTCGAACATCATAGAATATATATATATATATGTTTGGTCACTCTTTACTTGAGATAAAAAGCCATGGAGAGGTCTAGATACACTCCACACTCACACGACTGAGAGAAGACAATAGTGTCATATATCTCTTTCATAGAATCATGTCTTAGCTCTTTCACATTTGTTTGGGTGACCATGTAGACAAGCCCAAACTATTATTATAAGAGACAACCACAAGACCTAGAATGAAGGGATTACATACTCGAACATCATAGAAAAGGGCATGTTGTGCTCCTTGAACATTAGTGTAACAAGAAGCACACTTCAAAGGACATGATCAATCTACCGAGATCAATACTAAAATATGAAGACGATGGACATAAAACAATCTACATTTCTATCTTCAAGAAATAATGGTTTGTAGACAACACCATACAAGCCAACAAAAGAATTTAAAATCAAGCACTTTATCCTCTCCAAAGCAATTGGTGCACATTTCAAAATTGTCATGGCAATGGCGAAAAAGATACTGCATCGAAAGAGTGAGAACCGCATCAAAATCAAGTCCTTTACAAAGGAAATTGTTGAGGCCAAATTTGCAATACAATAGTAGACATTTATTTGACTAGATAGATTGATAGATAGAGATGTTATTGACACCAATGGGAGACCAAATACCAAGCCCATCATCAATGCTAGCACTAATAATACTCACAAATCTTATAGGCATCAAATGTACTATGGAATCTGCATCATTTTTTTAGCTCCCATCCGAATTGAGTATTTCCCACAATCATTCCCTTTTCCAAAGTTACTCAATAATATCTTCAGCCCTTGCCCTTGTGCCAGAAGAACAAGGATCAGTACAGGGTGCTATATATTTGTATCAACCAAGTAAACATCACTTTCTCTAATGGTTGATTCTATTTTATTGTCTTATACAATTGATTAATTACACAATTCTCTTTATTAGATGTCTCCAAATGAATGAGCAAGCAATTCAAGATTACATCTCTTGACAACCCAGCCATGCTGCATGCAATATTCGGCCAATGTCGTCCATATATTACTATTTTCAGTACTATGTTTTAACGTGCTGAATTTGCCCTGAATGGCCTCCAAGTTCCCAAACAAATGCAACTCATGCTTGGCTCGGGACAAAAGGACACATGCCCGCCGTCTATCTGCAGCGAAACTCGATACCCATGCCCCGACCACGAGGGAGACAAGCACCACATCAGCCTCTTGGCCTTGGAAAGAGTCGGCGTTGTATGCAATGATCTCTTCTCCCATTCCTTGTTCATCAAGCATTCCACTTATAAGACTTCGTTGGGCTTCATACAAAGTGAGAACCACCACTTTCCCCCGTGGCATCGATCTTCCACCATTATGACGTTTCCGAGCTTGACACCACTCTATAATTGCCTCTGCTTCTTCTCGGTTGCTTAGTGATGTCCCAGATGTGGCAATTTCTACTTTACCCGTCACATCCACCCAAATAAGTGCCATATCTGAGTCTTGCCTCATCTTCTTCGCATCAGTGTGCAAAGTTCCTCCATAGAATTCTGCGGAAACAAACTGAGCTATTCGATATGGCATTCTATATTGCTCTTGCAGCACATGTATCTCGCAGCTCTGGGCTAGCAAATCAAATACACTTCGGATGGGGCGCTGTCGGCATCCATAAGGAGGGAGTTGGCATGGGTCTCCGACAACACTAAGCATTTGAAGATGTGGTAATGCTCCCAAAGATGGTATCAGGCTTCCTTCGCCAGCCTGTGACCCTTCATCAATGATCATGGCTGAGACCCTAGTCCCCATCAAGCTTGCATGGAAAGAGTCATTCCCAATCAAACCAAGCGTACAAAGCAACACCCTCGGGGGCTGCCCACCATTCCGAGCAACCCAATTTTCAATAGATTCTGCAGTGGTTTGAGCCGATCCTGAAACTACTAAAATCTCCTTCTGCGCACTATACTCGTCTTCATGCCAACCTTCGTAGTAATCCGCACTCACCAACATTAAGAGCCCTGGTATCCTCTCTTTTGCCATAGTCTCAGCCATGTGGCGAACTGCTACATTCTGGTGAGCAGCACATACCAGAGTCTCTCCAGAAGTAGCTAGCCATAGCCACGCTTTTGTGACTGCCGATATAACCGTGGTCTTACCAGTTCCAGGAGGTCCCACAACTGCAGAGAGGGGCGACGATAGCATATACTGCCATGCATTGGATTGACCTGGATTAAGGCCCATCTTACAACTTTGCACACAAGCTGCATCGAGACCAAAGCTCTTACTTTGCATTACCATGTTTTTACCTTGCAAGCATCCCAATGCCGCTAGAATGTGTCGTGGGCATGCTCCAGGTATGCATAATAGCATGTAAAGAGATTCCTCGAGCTTTTGTTTTTGCACATCATGGTTGTTGGTTTTGTCAACGAGGATCTTGCTCACCATGCCTATTTCTTCTTGTAGATCTTCTACTCTTTTGATGACAGAGGGTGCCTCAGCATCATCCAAGACCACCCTACTACCTTCTCTATAAACAGTGACATATTTCTGAGGTTTTCTACCATCCCTGAAGTGAAGCTCCACTAAAGCATTCTGTCCCATAACTCGAGACCTGAAATTCTTTTGCTTGAGACTAAGACGGCCTCCATGGAGCTCCACTGTTGCCCCCTTCACCTGTATCAAAATAAATGTCAATCATTCAAGTTTTCTAAAGTCCTATTGACAAGAAGAGATTTCTTTTCATACCTCAACTGACATGACTTCATCATTCCGGGTTTGCAATTCAAAAGAAAAGACAGACCTTCCAAAGTAATCTAATAGTATCCACGGAAACTCTACCAACGAAAAAGCTGGCGATTGTACATGCCAAAGTTGTGACTGACCAACCCACACTAATCTCGTTGTCCAAGCCTCTAGAACTGCATGCTTCACCTACAAGGTAAATTTCAGTGTCATTTGTATCCCTTTAAAACATGAACTTTGCAAGCAGCGTCTTCCAGAAACAATACACAACAAGGATGCATATGCTTCCGTCTATCATAATATCTATTAGGGAGAAACTCTCAAATACTCCTGAGTTTTGCCCTTTCTTTATGGTTCCAACCTATGCCCATCAAATGCCATTGGTCAACCCTTGAAAGAGAAATTGTAAGTGTTCTGTGAGTGATTTTAAGGTCGATATTTATCAATTATATTGTCAATTCATCCCTTTTTTCATTGTTTTGGGGCTGAGCAAGGGGATTTGAAGAAATAACAAAAAATCAGGAGATAAAAGGAAAACTTTGGGGCTGTTTCAGTGTTCCCTTATATAAACAACACCTACAAGGCTCCTGTTTACTGCCCAACTCTAAAATACATAAGCATCATTCCCTATAAACATAAAGCATTCATATGTGCATCATGTTTGGGCATTAAAACTGCCTTAGGTCACATGGTTTCCTTGTTATTTGCTCTATTTAAGGCTTGAGCATCTAAAACAAAAGCTACATTGTGTTAGACATATATGTAGACATTGTCGTCTAATGAAGTGCAGTCAGAGACTTGGCAAGGTGAAGCGTTCCTCACGTCCAAGGGCTACAGTTCATACAAATTAAAAATGCTGAAAGATAACCTGTTCCAGTGAGATGACCTTTGATCCCCAATCACTGTAAATAACTTTCTTATTCTCGCTCCAATCCCAGTGAAACAACTCCCTGCCAGTACCAATTCCATAGGCATCACACAAACCACGTTCATCAATTCATATAAAAAGGTGAAAAAGGAATTTAAACTCTGAATCCTCACCTGCATAGATGCAGAACAGATTTCCGCTTTTTCGTGCCAACAAACTGAGAAATACGAGCACACCCGTTGCTTGTTGCTCCCAGGAAATAGTATATGGAAAGAGCATCCTTTTGTATGTTTGCTCCAACTTTCATAGTCTCTCTATCTGAGAGCAAATCTCTAAGTTTCAAAGGAACCACAGGTGCAAAGGGGGCCATGGGTAGAGACACTTTGATAAGCACACATCGATCATGCACTGAAAGCTGAATAAGTTGAAGAAAACCACCAGCATGTTTGCATACCAGAGAAACGATACTTGGGTTACCTTGAAGAAGCCAATCTATGCATAAATTCACATGCTCTACATTGTGTAGTTCAACCATTTGAGCTGTAATGTGGAAATATGGTGTGGTATCAGGCACTGGAAAAAGATCATTGGATGGAAGAGGTGGCATTGACTTCATCATCTCTTTTGGTATCGAAACTCTGAACTTGCACAAATTGAAAGTTAATTTTCTGGAAGGATCAGGACCCAGTTTTTCAAAAAAGTTGGAACTTTGAACCCATTCTTTACCCAGAACTTGTGTAACAGTTATGCCATCATCTTTATCTAGGAAGAATTTGCCCAACTCTTCACTTTCAAGAATTGTCCCAGCATCTTGGAGATGTGAAGAAATTGTTTTTGACTTGGTTTCACTGTTGCACTGAGGGGAGAAACCATGTAATGATTTAGGACTCACGAATGATGGAAATTCAGATACGCTAGAACCATGAGATTTAGATTTTTCAATACATTCTTCCTTCTCAGCTTTACCGATTTGTTCCTGGTAATGCAACGTACATGTTTCATTGCATGTTTTTTTCTCACTTCTATCAGTTTGTTCCTGGTATTGCAATGTAGATGCTTCAATACATTCTTTCTTCTCATCTCTATCCATCTGCTGTCCATAATAAGACACAGATTCTTTATTACATTCTTTCTTCTCACCTTTACTGATTTGTTTCCAGTAATCAGAAGTAGATACTTGAATATGTTCTCTTTCACCACCATCAGATTGTTTCCAATTATTCGGAGTAGACTGTTCAATGCATTCTCTCTCACCCTGATCAAATTGTTCCCACCAATGTGTTGTAGACCCTTCAAAGCATTCTTTTTCATCTCTGCTGAATAGTTCCCGCCAATGCAATGTAGACCCTTCAATATATTCTTTCTCACCTCTATTAAATGTTTCTTGCCAATGTGGTATAGACCCTTCAATATATTGGTTCTCACCTCTATCCAACGGTTCCCGCCAATCCCACGGAGAGCCTTCTACACATTCTTTCTCACCACAATCAAATTTCTCCGGCCACAATCTACGTAGATTATCATCCAAATCCTCAATCGAGGGCGGGAAGTTTCTTGTAAAGCCGTGGTCTTCCTACCATTCAGAGGATCAAGAGAGAGTGCAATAGTTAGCAACATTGCATATTATGTATAGTGTATTGTGCATTGTGCATTGTGTATTGTGTATTGTGTATTGTGTATTGTGTATTGTGTATTGTGTATTGTGGATTGTGGATTGTGGGTTGTGGGTTGTGGGTTGTGGATTGTGGATTGTGGATTGTGGTTTGTGGTTTGTGGTTTGTGGTTTGTGGATTGTGGATTGTGGATTGTGTCTGGCAAACATCTCAGCTAAGAATGTAAGTTATTTACCCACCCTTGGCCGATCATTGTTGAAGCCAATAGAATCCTTGTCACGACTTCGGAACAGATTATCTACATCAGAGAGGGAGAGGTTCTTATCCCCTGTCCAGTTTCTTGTGGAAGGGATGAAATTTGGTCTTGATGAGTCTACGTTATTATTCAGAGATGAATTCTTCAGCCCGACTTCTGACAACCCCAAAAGGAAAGATTTCTTTGAGGGCAACACAGAACACTGAATACATGTAATGCGTCCTGTTGTCTTCTTCTTCTTCTTATTCTTCTGCTTCGAGTTAAGTAGAGCTCTGTTTCCATCTTTGAACAGGAAAACAGAGTATCCTACTTCGGAGAGAATCTGTGTGGCTTCAAGAGGACCCATGGGGGGGGGGGGGGGATTTTTGCTCTTAATTCGTCTAAAATGCTTTTCAAAGAGGTAACAGAACAAAAACCCAAAGAAGGGGAGAAGACAGGGAATCAAAAGAATATACCATATCCATAGATGGGAGAAGAAGAAGAAGAAGAAGAAGAAGAAGAAGAAGTGGCTATGGTTTTTGTTGTTCAAAACAAAGGTGAAAATGAAGAAGATAATATGAGAACTTGTTTCTCCTCATGGGCACATACATGCTCAAGACATCGACCACACTTTTTGTTCCGACCAACAATTAATGACAAAATAAGATCTCACTCTACCGATGCACTAATTCGATATAATTGATTAGATAACGCCCAAACCCTAATGTCTGGAATCTAGCCAAACATTAGCGCTCTTCGCACTCTGAAAATGCATTGAATCTTCACTTTCTACTCTCTCTTTTAATCATCGTGTTATATGGTTTGAGAGACACACTAGGACTGTCATGTGTTATACATACGGCACATAATAATAGGTTGGATGGACTTCTATTCATGTATGGTGCAGCCGCAAAAAAACTGAAAATGTAAATGTGTCAAGAATGCATTACACCCACAACTTCCCAAATCTAACATCATATGTATTTGTAATTTGAGAGCCCATCATATTCCATTTGGTAAAGCTATTGTGCCTAATTAAGAGATACCATGTGGGGAAGGGAGTTGTACTTTGCACATACTAATTTTGGCAAATTTGATGTTCTCAATACATGTCAAATGCCTCAAAACTTGGAGCTATAGGTACTCAAAGCACTTGGTGCCCGCATCATATAAACAATTAAGAAAAATGGGATTTGTATAGTTAAATTATCTTATTTACCAAATTCTTTATGTAGCCAAATCTGAATTGTGGGTCACTTATTAGATGCTCCCCCAAAAGATAATAGTATATAGGGAAAAGTACCAGGATACCCTTGGAAGTTCCAAATTTACCAAACTACCCCTATGTCCAAAAAATTACACTTTATAAAGTAATTATACACTCAAATATTTGGTAAATAAGGCTAGTCCGAGTCCATTTCTTCCATCTTTGGTAAATAGGGCTTGTAGATTTGAGTGTATAATTACTTTATAAAGTGTAATTTTTTGGGCATAGGGGTAGTTTGGTAAATTTGGAACTTCTAGGGGCATTCTGGTAAATAGACGAACTTCTAGGCATATCCTGGTACTTTTCCATAGTATATATCCTATCCAAAGGCAATAGTAAGAAAAAATATAGTATTTTTTTCACTTTGGTTTCAACAAAGTAATGAATGCAATGAACCAACATGCATGTAATGAATGAACCAATTGATAAATGGTTTCTTGATTGTAAATATTTCTGATCTTATTTAATCTAGTATCCCCTTGTATGTAAGTCTACCCCATGGAGTATCCTTGTACACCATTGGCCTTAGTCCAATATGGTGGAGTGTATGGCTACCCAAAATGTGCACATTGCGATGGATGACCACCACATACCATCCCAAGTGAATATAGACACATAACAATAAAGTTAGCCACATGCATACCATCTCAAGTGAAAATAAGTAAAGAATCATGTAGTGCTACAAATTTTTATTACATAGTCATTTTCAACATCGTTTGTGTCCAAGCTCAAGGACATACCTCATGTATCACTTGTTGATGCATGGTATGTACTCTAACAATATTATACCATGCACCCTCTTACTCTTTTACTCAAATCCCATGGATATATAATATGTACATCATTAGTATTCGAGAACTTATGGATATTAAGATATATTGAAGGTGCCCAACATCAATTCTCATTCCATTACAATTATAGTTATACAAGAATAATTTCCTCTCTATATCCAATCTCAAGTGCACAATGAAGTATTCAAATGGCTATATAGCACTTTGTGAGGTGTAGTTACATTAATAACTGCAGTTTTGTCCAATGTAGTTTATGTATACCCATTGTCGTTTGATGCATAGTTTCCTCTCCAATGTTTGAACTTGAGGGGTGTAAAAATCCAATGCCCATCAAAAGGTGACTATAAGACAATCAAGAACACACTAACATGGATTAACATAACTTCTCTAAATGATCTACTCTTGTTGCTAGTTTTCCTACTTTCATCCACATGTTATGTTCAAAAGAAAGTTCACATTGTGGCGGCATATAACATAGCATCACAAAAAGTCTTGATATCAAACACAAGTCGTTTTTATTAGCATCATTATTTTTTTGAAGCATATTAATAAAGAAACAGTCAACCAAGGGAAGTACGGAATGGGGGGCTATCATGAATTTCGATGACCTCAAGAAAAGCAAAACAATTTGCACACTGGTTATGATGGGTGGTAGAATGGTCAGGAAGAATTAGAAGCCAATCTCTCCTTCCAAGAATAAATGAATAATGGGAAAGGTATACAAAGAAAGGAACTCAATCGTGTGTGGGTTTGCAAATCCACCACCTCTTACAAATGCAGAGTCTGAAGGGAGTTTTGCCTTCGAAAACTCATTCCAATGTACAAAATGTCAGGTGTGTTTCTATTTCGATGACCCGAGAAATTACCATTGTCGATCCATCACTGCTGCTCAGCCCTGAATCGGACTTTTGCGGATGCTTTTTATCTTTGTGAATTTCTCTTTGGATTCTTTTTATTTGAGCCGCGTGGGCAAAGGAGTTATGCATGATCCAGACAAACAAAATCACACTTGAGACTCTGTGGTCTCCTCTGCCCTCCATACAATGTCCTTCAATCCTACGGACAGCTTTTGTTGGAACTGCAAAATAGAACCACAAAGTTTTAGTGCTTAGAACTTTGAGATCAGAGATTAAGTTTCAGAGTTAGGGGTTGGGGTTTAGTTTTTATAGGGGATAAGGTTAGGGTTAGGGTTCAAACGGTTTCGAGTTTAGGGCACAGATTTTGGGCTTTCAGGGTTTTTGGTCTTTTATAGTTTGTAAGGTTTGCATTGAATGTTTACTCACATCACAGTACTCTAATGTGTCACCATTGGTTTTGTGCATGTCTACCATGAACAGAGATGGTGTGACCTCCAAGACCTGTGAGTTGATAGATATAGATAGATAGACATTAAATCAGTGTGTTCTTAAATTTCTGAGAAGTAATGTTATATGTAAGTAAGCTCTACTCAAAAGTGTTTGCATTATGTACCTCTATTGAAATCGATATGAAGCCCTTCCTTCCTGGCTTAGAGCTCAGTAGATTCATCTGCACTACACATAAGTAGAATTAAGATATTGGCATAACCATAAATGCTTTTCACACAGTCCCACATATAGAGACAATAAGATTGTTAACATATGTAGATAGAGAGATAGATAACAATATTTATATATATACAGATAGATAGATAACAATCTTTGGAAAATTGTTCAGCAGACTTTTTCTCTTTGCTATGAAATAATAGAAACTCTATTGGATTTCTAGCAGAAATTTCACATATTTCTGTAGGATTTTGTTCCCATCCCACAAATTCAAATTCTCAATCACCATTTTTTAGTGAATGGCAACTCCTTTTTCTGAGCACTGGCTCTGATAATATAGATATTTATTATGGTCAATCTAATTCCCACTCATATTGAGCATTCAGGTTTTCAGTCACAATCCGTGCATGCTTTTCATGTTTCCAAGGATATCTAAGAGTGCATGTGTACCCTCTTCTTTCAATGTTTCTAGTCTTATGTTGTATGCGTTGTAAAAAGCATTTAGTATTCATACTTCTGCTGACGCTTTTCTTGTAGAAATAATGGCTTCACAAATTCATTTTCCATAACTGATCAACAAATGGCAATTCTAAAAAACTATGATAGTTTGCAACCAAAAGCAGGAATTGTTATCGTTTTCCTATCATAAACGGAGATACTATACCTTGTAATTTTTGCTCCACACTCTATAATCAAGGCCCCTGGCAAATTCCTCGATTTTAAGCATGATCTCATTTGCGGGATGCGTGGAGGCAAATTTGGCTTCTTTCTTATGTGTTTCCTGCATACAAAATCAATGAATTTATTCAGCTCATGATGAAGTTGAGACAACATCCTTTATTCGAAGGCATTTAAATATGTACCTCTTTTTCAATGAAAAGCCCCGACAAATCTAGACCCTCTGACAAGGCTAAAATGATCTCGAATGCGTTCATCAGAACAGGTCTGCTATCTCCTATCGGCACATCTTGCATGAGCTGATAAACCAACACATAATGATTAACAATGTCAACACATATAATGTTATGTTATGTAATCATGTAAATATGTGCATGAATGTATACATGTAGCATATAAATATGAAACATGTGTGCATGCACATATCTGTATGTATACGTATGTACATGTACACATACACTTACAAATACAAAATTCAAATATTATATAAATATACACGCATTGCAGACAACACAACAAACATCCTTAATGAAGTGCTAGTTGGTTTTTACATCGTCATCAATGGCAGGGCACAATTGAAGGTCATCAAATGTCTCTGTCTCGAGCAACTCCCCAGCCTTGAACCATTCATTCTCAAATACCCCTTGAATAGTCAAGCGCTGTCATCCAAAACATACATAGAAAATATACATATGTAAGAAAGAGCAGGAATAAGCATGAGAATCATGTAAAGAAATATACTCTTACCGTTTTTGGATTAGGATCCAGCAGTTTTCTGATCAACTCTCGAGGTTCGGTTGGGAAAGTCGAAGAGAAATCAAGCTCAGCTTTATGTATCTGGCATAAGCAAGCTCCATTTAGAACCAAACACAAGTAGGTAACAAATGTTCGGTTAAAAGCAAGATAAATTAACTTTGCCCATGTGCTCACATATCAAGGTGAGCATCCAAACTTATATACCTTCAATGATAGATTGCTAAGGTTTGAATCATTAAAGGGTAATGTTCCAGCTAGTAATACATACAAGATGATACCACAGGACCATAAATCTGCCGGGGCACCCTCATACCCTTTTCCATCCAAAACCTATAAGTGTGTAAAAAACAAGAAGGTACATAAATAAATCTATTTCTGCAAATGAAACGTTTTGTCAAAAATCAAATGTAGGACTAAAAAGAACAGTACCTCAGGAGCTACATAACTGGGTGTCCCGCATGTGGTATGAAACAGGCCATCATCCTGTACAAAGAATAGTCACAATATTAGGAATGTGCAATAGTCAACATAAGACCTTCTGTTCATGTATTGAGAGACTTTGAAATTTCAAGGAGCCTCACAGCATACATGTGCATGTAAATGGAAAAGAATGCATACCCGTTGTTGATGAGATAGAACACTTAGACCAAAATCAGAAATCTTCAAGTTGCCAACGCTATCCAGTAACAAATTTTCAGGCTGCCCAAAGCAAAAAGTAAGACACGTTAGCATAGCTTGACACACAGAGCGTGCGCGCGTACACACACACACACACATATGACAAGCTCTCAACAACATGCAGAGATTGTAAGGCAATATGCAAATGTCATAAATGTATATGTATATACATATATCAAGATCTCAGAAAAAATGCACAGACAGCCAGCATTTATAACTGAGTTCAGACAATACCTTGAGGTCCCTGTGATAGACTCCCCTGCTATGGCAATAATCTACACCTCGAATGAGCTGTCGGAAGTATTTGCGTGCATCATCCTCACTCAACCTTCCCTTTTCCACCTTTAGGCATAAGTGTAAAAGGAATCAATCAGCCAATGCAAAGATAGAATTCACTATTTAAACTAGTCCAGGTTCAAGAGAAACTTACTATTTTATCGAAAAGCTCGCCACCATGAACATACTCGAGGATAATGTACACATTTTTCTTACTCGCAATAACCTATAGCATGACATTGAGCAAGAAGAGGTTAAAGCCCACCAATATAAAGCACCAAATGCCTCAACTCCCACCCAAAGGGGAATAGAATAGGAAAAACGTTTGACAACATGGCTTCGTATTTTGCAAGGCTTTTGAAAATTTGTGTCATTCCTAAAGATGAATATTTTCAAAAGATTTGCAGAATTTTTACAAGAATTTTCTAGGACTCATAAAATAGTAAGAGGTTGATATTGTCTACGTTTGGGCTTTCATGAATATAAATTTGCCCAATCCTTTCTACTTGGCTCACCTCGAGGAGTCGAACTACATGTGGATGCTTTATGAGCTTCATTGTAGAGATCTCCTGCCGAACCTGTGATCAATATAGTAGCCACAACAACATGATTTAGGGGTTTCCTATATGTAACATTTTGAATTTTAGGGTTTTCATATGCAAGGTTTAGTTTTTAGGGCGTTTTCAGGAGGATATAAAGGGAGAAGACTGACCAGCTTGTCAGCCTTCCTGAGACGATCCTTCTGCATGATCTTAATGGCGACCTGGCTCCCCGTCTCTATGTGCCGCCCAAGCTTCACTTTTGCATATCGACCTTCTCCAAGCGTGCGTCCGACTTCATACATCCCAATGTGAGATTTCTTTTTAGAAGCTGTAGGATCCATCTTACTTATCCCCCACATCAACAAAGAAAACTCAACCCACAATCCAAATTTTGATTCTTTTCAAATTTTTGATTGAACCCAGAGAAATGATCAAACAGCTCAGTTCTTTTAGGCTCTTTTTAATGTTGACTTGAAAACCCTAATATCTCAATTCCTTTGTTGATATCCAATACTTTGTTTGAGAAATCAAAACCCCTAATATCTCAATTCCTTGGGCTCTTTTTCAATTCTTTGCTTGAGGAATTAAAAAAAACGAGTATATTTATTGATCAAAGGCAGCTTGAGTCCTGATAAGAAAAGGGAAATATCTCAAATCTAGCTCCCTTGATCAATGGCACCGTGAATCCTAATATCTCAATCTCCAATCGCTCTATCTAGCAATGGATCAACAAAAACAAAACCATAACAATCAATGGGTCGAATGCTGAAGAAAAGAAAACAAATAAGAAGTAACAGGGGACTTTGGGCTTTCTTCTTATTCTTAATGGATTCTAAATCCTCTCTCTCTCTCTCCTACTGTGTGTATCTACCAATGGCTGAGAAAGGCTCTGTTTTTTATTCCTGTTCTGCAATATGCTGAGCTTAGCAATCTTATGGTTGAGACAGACAGACAGACAGACAGACAAACAAACAAAGGAGAGGAAGAGAACTACTGTGTGCAATGAGACTAGTCTGTCTGTCTGTCTTTCTTTATTTCTTCTTCCAAAAGCTCTGACTATGTCTCTGTCTGTCTTTCTCTCTGTTGGGTTCCAGGAAAAATCTTTCATACATAGAGAAAAACAGAGTACATCCTTTTCCTTCTCCTCACCTCCTCTTTTTCTTTCTTTCTTTTTAGCACCGGTTCGGTTCGGTTCGGTTCGGTTCGGTTCGAAAGCCTTAAACCCGGACCGGTTTAAACCGAACCTTTTGATTAAAAATTGTAACTTAAACCGAACCAAACCCCCCAAAAACAATTTGAAACTTGAAGATGAAGATGGAACTCCCCAGAAAAAAGCCAGATCACTAAGAATTGAAAGTAGCTGCTTCGGCTTCTCGTCCTCTCGGTTCTTACGGTTCCGGAAGTCCCCAGATTGCTTGGGAAGTGAAAGTAGCTCCTTCGGCTTCTCGTCCTCTCGGTTCTTACGGTTCCAGATTCTTGATATTAATAACTAATTTAAGAAGCATAAAATTCATCCGAGGCTTATTCGCTACCTAATAAGATAACAACCTCTCGAGAATATTGTAATCCTCGCAATTCGGTGAAGCCAAGTTCCTTATTCTTGTCGAGAAAGTCTAATATTCATATATCCTCACCGAATTTTTTTAATCATTTTATATGATGCAATTTACGTGATTTATCTCGTTTTTCATGCGGCTGGCAACCAATCTTTGATCAAACTCATCTATGTCATACACGTATTTTCCCGAATTTTTTTCTTACACACACACACACACACACACACCAATGTCATTGTGGTGTGGCAATTTCAATTCTTTTTCCTTTGTCATTACAATGAACGTAGAAAAGAAAAAAGGAGTGTCACGTCACGCATGATGTCGACACTCATCGAACACCATTTGACATTGGCATTCCAAATTGCAACCACCTTTTTTGACGAATTCCGGCCTAGAAAAAAGTAGACCACAAATACAAAAGGTTTGATTGACTTTTAATATGTCTTCGTATTTTTATCATCTCCAATTTAATGTATTTATGCTTGCTCATATTGTTTGTTTTCAAGTTTGTTATCACACAAACCGTTTTATGTCTTTATAAACACCCGTTATTATGCAGTCATCCTATAGCTTAAATCTTTGTCTATTTGTCATAAATAGATTCATTGCTTTGTTTTCGATCGATACTCCAGTTGTCTCTTAAATTTATATAAAGTAAGTACGCATTGTAAGTATATAGGTATGGCATATTTCTTATCTACTTGTCAATGCTTTGGAAGTTGGCACCATATTTTGATTTACTTGACCTAACTTAGTTAGTGTGCATTTCATCACCAAAGTCATGGTTGAGGACCTTTCCAAAACTCCATATAATTTGTATTATAACTTTTAAAATCCAACTTTTTGTAAAATCACAACACTTCATAAAATGATTCCAGATGTAAGTAAAATAGAGGCTAGCAAGAGTTCACTGTTCAACTATGACTTCGTTGATATTTAATATCTATCTTTTATTATTGCGTGGACGATATGAAATTGTGTGTCATTTCATGAAAGTTTAGATATAATGTATTGATCAAATGTGACAAGTAGCAATAAATTGTGGTAAGTGTTTTTCTTTCAAATACATATATAGGTCCATTTTTTATTTTCAAAGTACATTGATCGAGTCCCCAAGGTTATGATTGTCAAAGAAGAAGGCAAAACATGTTCAAATCTATGAAGGAGCCAATCTGGACCAAAGCAATGACTCTATTATCCTCTAGTATTATCTACGAGTCCAATCAAAACAATGCAAAAAAATACATCATTTTTAGCCATCGAATGCATATTATCGATTTTCAAAAATTTCAAGGAAGAAAACATAAGAGTATGTTTTTGAATGTCAAACCCACGAGTCATGACATTACGCTACAATCATTCATGAACATTATTGCAAAATGCGGACTTGGGAACCCCTTGTCCGCCGACAAAGAATGTTGGCACATAAGGTGTCCTAACTTGAATTTGGACCTAACAATGACGTTACAAAGTATATTGATATTATATTCAATACATACGGTGTCCTCGCTAGATTTAAGACGCAACAATGGTCATTGGTGCAATAAGTTTGGGCTATGATATTTCAAGCGTGTTTCAACTTCATCCTAATGTTGTTTATGTACACATATTTAACATTTGGATTTGTATAATTATACCCCATTGATGGTACTAAAGATATTGTACTTTGAAGTTACTCAACCAAATTGCTCATTTTTTATTTAATCTCTTGCTATAAAAATTGCTCGTTTTTATAGTAGGACTTATCACAAAAGAAAAAAACTCCAAATATCATAAATACTTATAAAAAGGGGCCAAGATGTATGTTAAGTAAATGTTGTACACCTCATGTTCATTACTTCATGCGGCAAAGTTGAGATTGGTACCCAAGTTAAGTGTTATACCAAGAGGGACAAACTAGAGGAATCTTAAGATCAAGATTTAGAAACACAAAAAGGGCCACAACTATAATATGTACACTAGGCATAAAGGTGAAATTATAAACCTTTTAATTCTTCTTCACTTTGCAAGTTATAGCTCACACACATGTGCGTGCACACACACACACACACACATATTAAGCTTTGACCCTCATTATAATCTCTAGTTTGGGCATTAGGCATCTATATTAGGAATTGATGCTCTGTATTATGACCATGGTTAGGTTGATCTCAAGTCATCTGTTAATTAGGTGTCAATTAAATAATCGATTAAGGTAAGCCTTGAGGCATTTCTTTGTATTAAGTGTTTTGTGAGTAAAAGTGAGTATAGAATTCGAGGTTTCACCTATGTGAATTAATTAATCCATCAATGCATGCGAGAGGTTGAGGAGTGATACTTTCTTGCCCGACTAAACGTCTAGAGGGCATTGCACCACCCAATCCTTCTCAACAACAATCGACAAGGTATTAATCTCATCATAGTTGGGCAAAGTTAATATCAATGTATAACAATTTTCATCGATGTTGGGGATATGATGGTGTTGACGAGCATATTAACATAGTTTTGCGAAAGTGAATGTTAATGTGAGAAACACACTTTTCAAAACTTTTAGCTTATGTATGGTGTTTAAGATTAATATTATGTAATTACTGACATTTTCATTGAATATTATAACTATCATTAACCTAGAGTCTAGGCATTAAGTGCCAAATAACATTATTTTCTCATAAGTTTTCCCATTTATGTTAATTTTCTCGTAATATTTTCTATTACTTCACTCTTTTAAGTCCAATATTAATAGATACATATTTCAATCCTTTACCTTTTTAAATTGCGTGGGAAGTTTACATTAACAACTCGTTCGATTTCTCTAGACTTAATTTTAGGGTCATTGTCGAGAACAATATCGAATTGAATGACATGTGTAAAGCTTATGCTTGAATAGGCAATCCTACAGTGGCAACAACCTTTTTCCTTGGTTTACCTAAGCAATGGGAGTCCTTTCTCCCGGCCATTGGCAAAAGTATGGGAGGTCAATGCTTGGAAAAAACTCTTACAGAGAGAATAAGTGAAACACCGAGGATCAAACTAATTGTTTCGGATGTAAAGACCTTACTGCAATTGATGTTGTTGAGCAGTAAACAAATGTTTGACCATGTACAAACTGTGGAGTATGCGGGACTCCTAGGGCAATGCTTTGCATGTAGACAGATGGGGTATAGGGCCCGAGAATGCCCTAGAGGAAAGGAGAACATGCATCATGGAAATGAGAAGCAAGGGTGGAAAAGTAAAACAAGTATGATGCAATGGAATAATCAACTAATAAACCATGCAATGAGTAAGAATGAAGATGGATGGAAATATAACACCTATAAAGGCAAACAAAAAGTCATGGTTGGACAAGAATGGCTCCCACTTAGAAACAATATATGCACTCTTAACCATAGAGGACAATGAAAACAAACCTAATGAAAGGGAAGCAAGAACGAAGGCAACTCATGAGAGCAATTATGTGGAAGCAATTAATGATATGGAGAAACTACACTAGGAAGACAATTTGGTAGGGGATGATATTGACCAGATGCTTCATGAAAGTATGGATGAGGTAGGAGAATTAAATGTAGGATAGGTCGTAAGCCCCTTGAAAGAGCAAGCTGAGTCAGTGGTGACATCCCAATATATTAAGGGGATAGCAAAAATGAAAAGGCACATGTGTGCTAGAAAAGAGGACGTGAAGGGGATGGAAAAAAATAAAGGGATGCGTAAATGGCCAAGAGTGAACTGGAACCTTCAATACAAGGCGACCCCCCTCTCAAATATTGGACAATAGATCAAACTAAAACTGACAGGCAAAAAGTGGTTCAAGGAAATATGTGGAAGTGAGATGAATAAGGACAACATGTGTAGAGTCAATATATATGGTAAATGTATTGATGAAGGACGGATCGCTAGTCTGTCCTATATTCTGGCCTTGGGAAATAAGGAACCACACACTAGAGAAGAAGCACTTGGATGTTTGGAACAACAAATGGATGTTCATGTGGACTCATCATATGGTACCGCAATAGGGGTGAAAATGAAAAGACAATGGAAAGATGCCTTGATCTGGAGTTCGGGCAAGGCGAATGAACAAGGCATATGCTACATAAATGTGAAATTTAGGAAGCTTCCTAAACTGATCACGGAATTCATGGTATACAACCCTGAAATGCTGACACAATTGGAAGAGGAAAATCTCCAAGATAGGATATTAGCTACCATATTGGAAGCAGAAAATGCATTGGTAGGGCCTCAGAAGGTGCACGTTATATGAATCTTAGCTTGCTGACTTGGAATATACAAGGAATTGGTGGCACCCAATTCCAGATGAAAAAGGATGTATTGGCTACTGAAATTCGGCGTTGCACCGAGGCAGTGGTGCGTGATATTATCTTGGTGCAGGAGCACCATCTAAATGGGGATAAGATCGATAAAATTGGAAGCATTTGCCCTAGGAATTGAACCACTACATGGTCAGCAACTATGGGGGATAAGTAGATTCATGGGGGAGTACTTATAGCTATGAAAGCTAAGTTTACTGCTGACTGTATAGGCAGGGGGAGTTTAATAGAGGGTCGTGCTGTCTACATAAGGATAAAACATAGTTGTGGGCACTTGGGCATACTAAACATATATGCCCCAAATTCAGTTGTTGAAAGACAAGAATTCTGGTTGCAATTAGTGGCTAAGAAACCATATGTTGAGTTGTGGATCATTGGAGGAGACTTTAATATGATGGAGCATCCAGAAGATAGAAGAGGCAATGCAAATGGCACGGTGCAGGGGGCAGAGAAGGATGCATGGGATAAGATTTGTTTAGCATATAATGTGATAGAAAAATCTCTTCGATACTCTAGAGGAGGAGGAAGCATGCATGGGAGGACGATGTCCAGGCTGGACAGATGGTATTTGGACCCTCGACTCATGGATAGGAAAGGCAGATGCATTATTTGTCTGAGTACAATGTTCTCTGATCATGCCCCAATTCTGTTGCACATACAAGAAAACAATCGATGCAAGCCACATAATGTGAAGGTATGCAAAGAATTGGTCATGGATACTAAACAGATCGATGATATATGGAAAATATGGTCTAATATCAAACGGAGGTATCTTGACCCTGCTCATAGGTTGGCTGGGAAACTTGAGGCATGTGTAGGGTTTTTTCAACAAAAAGCGATTGAAATTAGAAAAGAGATAAGGGAGAAAATGCAGAGAATGCAATGGTCCCTCTCTTCTATGCAACGACTAAGAGAAGTATACCCACATAATGTATGGATTGAGGCTCAACTAGAGGAGGCCAAAAGCAAATTAGAGATGTACCAAAAACTTAGGAGTACCTATGCCTATCGAAGTAAGGCAACCAACTGGATGAGGGTAGGAGATCAGGTTACTAAAGGATTTTTTGAATCTGTTAAATGCAAAGGATCCAATATTCAACCTTCATGCTTAAAAAAGATAGATGGCACAACGACCACATGCAAATAGGAAATGCTTGAAATAGCCACAAGCTATTATACTCAACTACTAAAGGTATGCAATGAAGTTGATCAGGTTGCCTTTAGAAATATAATAAATAGGATACCAAGGAAAGTTACAACTAAGATGATGGACTAACTAAATACCCCTATAGGTATGCATGAATTCTAGGGCGCTATTGGGGATAGGAACAAACAAATATGTGCAGGAATTGATGGACTTCCTATATACTTTTTACATCAAATATTGGGATCTAATTAAGGATGACATGTTGGCAGGGATGCAATACATTATGGTAGAAGGATTAATGCCCATAACAATGTGTAGAGGCATTATTTATTTAATACCCAAGGTTGGTAAAAACCTAACAATGCTTGATAATTGGCGACCATTGATGATTCTCACTAATGCTTATAAGATAATGGCCAAAGTCGCAAGTAAGAGATTGAAAATGGCACTTGGGGACATTATACATACAACGCAAACTAGCTTCCTGGAAAACAATATCGAATTGAAGAACTAGGTAATATGAAAAAACAAGGGAAATAAGAGAAGAATGTAACCATATGTATTGGCAAGAAAAACAAGATTATGTTGAAGATTGGCATTGAATGGAATGATTCATCACTTACAAGAACACCTCCTTGTATAATACATATGGTTGGGACACATGCATTCTCGTCATCAAATGATCTCCACTTAGCATTGATGCAAGCATGTCATTTGGTGATCATGCAAAAGCTTGTGTGAGGTGATAACATATTGTAATATAACATGTATATTACAAACTATGCATAAAAAGCTACAATAAACATCATATCAATGGGTTCAAATTTCTATATAGCATTTTGTGTATATGCTCATGATATGATCACTTACCTTTGATGACGAGTTCCATGAGTTCCAATGCAAAAACTTGGAGTTGGTTTATATGAACGGTGAAATTCAGCTACAAGTTTTATGGCATCAACGACATTCCCAATGTTTCATATGTATGGTCATGATACTATCCTTCCTTTGATGACAAGTTCCATGAGTCACAATGCACAAATTGGGATTTTGCTTATTTGGGAATATCAATGATAAAATTAAACTAAAAGTTGTGTGGCATTAGAGTTATCCTCAACAAGCTCCCCAATTTGATCATTAGGCGTATAACCTAATTAATCAAATCAAATGGTATAATTTATGACAGATAACCGTGAAGTCTAATATAGTTTTCACCTCGTATTCTAGACCATCAATAAGTTAAACGAGAAGTGGGGTAGGAACGAAAACAATAATAGAGTGCTTGAAACATAAGATTCCATAAAGTGATACATGGAACACCGTATGGAAACACGTAAGAGGAGGAATATCAAGACACTACACAATTTCACTGATGAGTAATTGATCACATATGGGCCAAGACGTTGATACTCAAATTGTCACAAGGCCCGTTAATCTTTAGATTACTTTGTAAAAGCTATATACACAATCCCGAACTCATATCTTAGGCTCTTTCGGTGATGAGTAAAGGTAATGAAAATCTACAAATTTATGTTAATTGGCTTAAGCATAATGAAGTAGATGACCCTCAAAGTGGGTATTTGGAAATTTTTGGATGTTCAAATATCATCAAACGGGGATGACATCTTGTGTAATTGGCAAAGAAGGGAGTATATGTTAGTTATACTTGAATAGGAAGTCATGACTCGTTACATAGATAGGGAAAGAGAATAAAAGATTATCTTAACATCAAATAAATACAATGTGCTTCGTATTAATTGTCAAATACAATATCATTATGCTATCTTTCCCTTGATGATCTTCACCTCTTGGATGTGAGGTCTTTATATACTATTGTCTATTCCGTTCATGCATGACACATGCAAACTTCGCTAGTACATGAATAATTTATTTATTATTTATAATAATAATCTATTGTAAAGGTTTAGTATATATTAGTGGTATGATCAAAGTTTTGTATATAAATAGGTCTAGAGATCAAATCCCAATATGTGCTTATATGTTTTACTCAACATCCCCCCTCAAGCACATATTGATATCACGGAGTCCTAGCGTTTTTCGAAATTTGAAGAATCTATCTTTTGGAAGAGCTTTTGTGAGAACACCAACAAATTGGTCTTTAATTTTGATATATTTTAGGTTTATGATACCTTCAATGACTTTTTCACGAACATAATGATAGTGGACCTTAATATGTTTGGTCTTATCATGAAAAACCGATTTTTTTGCCAACATAATCAAGCTTATGTTATCACAAAATATTTGAATCAGCCTTTGTATAGTAAATCCAAGTTCTTTGAGCAACTTCTCTGTCCATATGGCCTCACAAGTAGCTTGTGCAACAACTCTATACTCAAATTGTGCTTAAAGAAATTGTCGGTTGTTTCATTGACAACCATGACACCACTACACTTCCGAACGAACACATAATTCCACTTGTGCTCTTTCTTGATGCTTTATTTCCCACCCAATCTACATCACAATGTAACTAGAGAGACAATTTATTGTTTGTATACATCAATCGCAAATTTATCATGCCTTTGACATATCAAAATATCCTTTAACTACAACCATGTGTGCAAGCTTATGTGCTTACACGAATTTGTTGACAATACTAACGACATATGCAATATCTGGTCTTGAAATGGTAAGATAAATCAACTTTCTTACCATTTATGTATTCACATCTCTTGATATCCTCAATCACCATCCTTCTATTTCATCAAGATTGCATTTGTTGAGGACAAGGAGCGGAGCAGAGGCCACCGGGGAGCACTGGAGCAGGAGCAGGAGCAGGAGCAAAGGAGCAGAGGCCATCAGGGAACGGAGCAAGAGCAAGAGCAAGAGCTGAAGCGCGCCCACCTAACATCACAGAGTGGAGGGCACATAGATCCCCTCTTTGCAGGCCCTGCCCTCTCCCTGTGGTTATTCATGCGTAAATGGACACATGGTTTTAACCCAGAGAAGGTTGCACAACACGATGACTCCATGAAAAAGGTAACAATGTTGTTTCTTGGTTTATCCTTAGAATACAACATGTTACTTCCTACTATTGGAAACTCCTTTGGTATGATGCTGGATGAGGACCTAACGCTAGCGGACAGGCTAAAGAAGCAACTAGGCCCTCCCTCTGTACGCCTTTTGGTGCCGGACATCGACAAACTTCCGTCCAAGGTACATATAGCTATTGAAAACAAATGGCTAGGCATCGGGCATAAGACAATGGAAAAAATAAGGGTACATGTATTGGCAATACACAATAATGGAGTACCAACGACATCAATCTCCTTTCCACTCTTGCTACCGGCACAAGAAGAATGGTCCAAATCCAAGATTAACGATACGCTATGTAGCCAAGCAACATGTTTTGTAACAAAAATAAGAGACGAAGACCTCATGAACGAACTAAAGAAGCATTGGAATAACACTGAATTCTGGTGCACCATGGATGAAGAAGAACCTCATCTCTGCCATGTCCACCCGCGGACTATTATAGACACCCATCTAACTCCAGGTTTTTTCTATTTCTATGAGAAGTAGGAAGGGGAGACTGAAGCTCACCGGATAGCCCACAAACTCCACTCATGGATTTGGACCGTCATCCCATTAGTGAAAATGACTGGATGTCTAAATGGTGAGTGCTCTCCACTCACGACCTGTTGTGCAAAGCATCAAGAACAATTGGCACTCTCTCACCCTATTCCATGAGTATGAAAATTGTAACATGGAACGTCCAAGGGCTCAGGAGTCAACTAGACTAGCAAAACAGATGGAACCTGAGAAGGGATCTTGAGGAATATATATTAGGGGGTGCTGCTAACATAATCATGTTGTAGGAACACCACCTCGATAGTACTCATTCAAAGGAAGTCGGAGATCTTCTACCAGGATCATGGCGAACAATTTGGGAGAGAGCAATAGGGGAGGATGGAAATCATGGTGGTATTTGCACATTGATTCAAGAACATCTAGCCCAAGGCTTAATACATCGAGAATCACTTATACCTGGTAGGGTACATTTTTGCACGTTGGCCATCCAATGCCAACGCTAAAATTTCATGAATGTTTATGCTCCAAATAGTAGCACAAAAGGGGCAACATTCTGGCAGCGCATTCGCCTACAAGTAGCAGGTGCGGAGGACTGGTGCATTGGAGGGGACTTCAATATGATCGAATCCCTTCACGATAGCTCTAGCAACAATCCCATAGTTCTACAAGGAAGGGAACAAAAACAATGGGAGAAGTTATGTTTACACCTTAACCTAAGAGATCTATGGCACTTGGACAACTTCCAACGAAAAAGGGACTCACTCTTATTCTCCCGATTAGATGGGTGAAATAGTGGACCCACCCTATCTCGTATTGACCACATTTATGTAGGCGAGGCCCTAAAAGCGAAGGGAGGGTGGTGTCGCATAACTCCAAGCACGACTTTCTCCGACCATTACCCAATAATTGGTTACTTTCAATTACACTAAAAGTGGGGCCCATTTCAACCTCGAATCCCACACACTATCTACACAGTCATAGAGGTGAAGGAACAACTCGTCAGCCAATGGTCATTACCTGTCAATGCCTCATTAGCATCTGACAAACTTCTAGCTAAATTAGTAAGAGCTTCAACTCTACTACACAAGATTGTCAAGACCAGAAGCAAGAATGATAAGGAAAAGCGCAAGAGGAGAAAACGGGGACTATTAGCCTTACAATGACTCCAACAAAGATACCCGACATGTAGTTGGATCGCGAGACAGGTTGTCATGGCCAAACATGAACTCATCATGGCGGAAAAGACAATCTATGACATGGAGTTTCATGGAAGCATGGCTCGATGGATTCGAGTAGGGGACAAATCCACGAAGGAATTCTTCCGATTCAAGGGATCGAGGCATGCTAGAACAATGATGCATACCCTCACCCGAGAGAATGGAACGAACACTGAGGATGGCGACGAAATGAGGAATATTGCCACAAGTTACTACAAACGACTACTTACCGAAGATAATATGGCCAAGGGGAAGACACACGAGATGATATTATCCTCCAGAGCATACCCGAGAAAGTCACGATGGAAATGAATGCATGGCTCGTGCGTCCCTTATCAAACATCGAGATATGGGAGACCCTCTCCGATTTGGATGCAGATAGTTGCCTCGGTATCAATGGCCTAACTCCTCACTTTTTCACGTGCCTTTGGGACACTATTAAAGAAGACCTCCTCTAGGCATACGAGGAGATCATCACCTCTGGAAACATGCTGGAGGAATTTGGATAGGGGATGATACATCTCATTCCTAAAAGTGGTGGGAGTGCCAACGACATTAGTAAGTGGCGGCCTATAACTCTTCTCAATACTGTCTATAAGTTGCTTGCAAAAACCATGGCACGCCACTTAGCACCACTTCTCCCTCAACTCATTCATCTGTCCCAGACAGGTTTCGTTAGAAATCGGAGCATCCTAAACAACCTTTTCTCATTTTGGGAAGCAGTAGCCCTTGCCAAGCGTACCAACAACAAGGTAGTTGTGGTGCTCCTAGATTTTGAGAAAGCATATGCCAGGGTATGTTGGAGCTTTCTAGAAAGTGTGATGGGGAAACTCGGTTTTCAAGAGTCATGGATCCAAGGCATTGCGGGACTTTATAGGAACACCAACAATTGTGTTTCATTAGCAGGTGAAAGGGGCCCCTTCTTCCGAATATTGCGGTCTGTACGATAGGGATGCCCACTGGCTCCATCCTTATTTCTATTATACGCCAAAGCACTCTCTAGTTTTCTCAACTCGTTGTCGTGCCTTTCGGCTCTGGATCGTTGTGTGAATCGGGCGGGAACCATTGAGGTTTTGGACTAGGAGAAAAGAAAATTCTAAGGCAATTAAGAATATGAAATATATTGTAAGAAAGAAAGATATGAAAAACTCGTGAATCCCAGGAGTATAATGTATTAGTGAGTACTCAGATTAAGAGAGAAAAATAGTTAGCAAATTCGTGAATACCACGAATATATTATATTAATCTACCCTTGTAAAATAATCAACAACACCATACATCTTTCTCTCCTCCTTATATAAGGATGGAAGAGGCTAAGCATAGCTTCATGCTTTTTCTAAAGTGTTCATGCACACTAAATGTGCATGAGTTGCTTTTTACACTATGCTTTTATTTCCTATAGGTATTAAATCTATATTTAGAACGCTAAGGATAAGTTAGTACAATGGTAAGGTTGGGGTTTGTCTACGTGGGGGTACAAGGTTTGAATCTTGCCCTATGCATGTAATAAATATTTTTTTAATATCTTATATTATTTATTATACGTACTTTAAATCGGATATAGTATTTTACATATTTCACGTAGTGTGTGATTTACACTATGACACTCGCGATAACTAAACCTACGTGGTCTTAGGGTGCCACATTCTCACCAAAACCTCTTGGATATAGAATTTGCAGATGACATCGTAGTCTACCTACAAGGGGACTTGGAAAATCTACAAAAGCTAGAGAGTGGTTTAGATGTATTTTGCAAGAGATCCAATGCCATGATCAATTGCCACAAATCCTGTGCAATATGGCTTTCTCATGAAGCACATCCTGTGTGGCACCCCCATCCCGCTTTCAAGTGGATCAATCAAGGAGCGAGCACCAAATATTTGGGTTTCCAAATTGGGTTCAACATACCTCCAGAGACTATGATTGCACCAGTTATTCACTTCATTCGACAAAAGTTGATACATTGGAGTTCAAAAAAACTCTTGCTAGCGGGGCGCATCATAGTGGCAAATCAGGTATTACTCACAACAGCATGGTACAACCTATCATGTTGGACAATATCCAAGAAAAGTATACACCGAATTCAGCGGTTGGTACACTTGATCTGGTAAGGAAGATCATGCAACTCGGACCAAGGTGGCGTGGCCTATACTCACATCACCTAACTCGAGAGGAGGATTGGGTCTTATTGATCCCCTCTTACAATCAAAAGCCCTACTCGCCAAATTTGTGGTGCGAGGACTCCAACTAGGGAATGATTGCTGGAAAATGATGTTGCGGTTACGTTTCACTTACTTTAAATAAAAAAAAGGCGCCAATTGGGACCCCAAAACTGGATGGATTCTAAACATGGAGCTCAAACCTAGTTTCTCTCGCCAATTGGAGGATAGATTCAGTGCATCCATGTGGAAGGCGTAGTGTGACATTAGACGAGGGCTCAAGTGCGATCAACCTAACTCTAAACTTGCTTGGCTTAGTCAACGTATTCTATGGAACCCATGTATTAGAGATGAATCTAATCAACTAATTGGATCAAGTAAGGGGTTTTCATGGGGATACAATGCGGAAGGTTCAGGAAAAAGTATAAAATGTTGGAGACGGTTGATGTCATTGCCAAACAAGACCAAGCCAACATACTCCATGGAATCAGGGGCGGATGGGCTATGAGATTGGAAATCATTAACGCTCTACTGATTAGGGAAGCTGCTAATCAAAGGACGACAATAGAGAAATGGATAGGCTACGAGGAGGAGGGCTCTTTGATCCCCAAAGGTAGGGAAACACCAGACAGGATCGCAAGCTTTGGAATGCAAGACAATGAGACACCAACACAGAATAAGGCAATTCGAGTACTAGCGTATACTGGGCATAAATGGATTGTAGATCCTGATCCTATCAAAGTACAACCAGATTGGCACATATGTACTCACGAAAACACATTTCTACGTAAGGTTAGTTGGGACCCTTTGCAATGGACATGGCATGATCCTTACGCGGGGCAACGAAGCAAACCCATCCCTTTCTTTCAATTCACAAATAGATTGGGTTGCTATATTCTAGCTACTCAAACCGCCCGAGAGCTCGCAGCTGCAAAGGTCTGGCACATATATCATGTTCCTCACACAATTATTACCAAGTTTTGGAAAAAAATCTAGAAACAACAACACGCACGGCAAATCACCACTTTCCAATGGCAATTAATACATAGGTCACTACCGGTTGGTGCATGGCAGTGTGGGAACCTTAGCTCTCCTAATTGTGTAGCGTGCCCAAATGCAATAGAATCAATCTGACACTCTTTGTGGGACTGGCCAAAGTCCCATCGAATATGGCAAGGGGTTGGCCGCTTATTGCAATTATGCCAGGTTCAAGGCTTAATCAAGTGGGGAAATACTTGTTGGCTATCATGGTAGGCCCCACTTGACATATACGAGCATTAGGAGGAGGGGATGGTTTTGGTGATAAAATCACAAGAGGTTTTTTTCTCCACCATCGACAATGTCCACTCAACTCCTATCCAATGCCAAATCTCAAGTTGTGTTGGAATTGGTTAGCCCAATAACTCTTTGGACTCTATGGAAACAAGGGTGTAGACGAGTCTTCTCTAACCAAATCGTGCAAGAGACATGGAGTGAAGTTGTAGCCATGCTAAAAAGCCAATATGATGGCCTCAAGGGCAACTCCGATGGAGTTGAAAGACAACGACTAGCATTCATCCAACAATGGTCGACCTCCCCCTTTATTGAGTCGCTGGACATCCACATAAAATGGACCTATCGTGTCCCTACAGGGATTTGTATATATTAATCTCATATGTAAAATTTTATAACTACTAGGAGTTTTTTTGGGAAAAAAAAAAGAAAAAAGATTGCATTTGTTTCCATTAGTGTTTTAAATGATTTACAATCATGCATAATAAATGCTTTCAATATATCCATCATATATTTTTTCTAACACAACATGAGAATATTAGGGCATTTCAAAACTTCTAAACCAAGAAAATACTATAGTTCTCCAAAATCCTTCATCTCAAATTCATATGCCAATTCTTTCTTAACATTACTTAATAATCATTTGGTTCCTCTAATAATGAGATTATCAATGTAAATTACAATTATTATAACACATACATGTTTGTAAACTATGCTTAAATCTTGTCTTTCATAAATACTTTGTTAACCTATCATATCAAGCACATGGTGCATGTTTCACTTCATATAAAGCATTCTTTAGTTTGTATACGAGATTTTTTCTTTTTTCCAAAAAAGAGCTACTTTCCCATTAGTCAGGAGAGATTTTTACACATAGTTTACAATTGATGTTAATATACATCATGATGAGTTGCGAAGTACACAAAACTGTCTAAAGGATATGTTGCATATTGCACGAGATAATATAAAAATAGCTCAAGATAGAGTGCGGTTTTATGTTGATCATCATAGGCAACCTCATGTATTTAACCCTAGACAAAAGGTATTTCTACGTGTACCTCACAATTCTAAGACATTGTCTACGAGTAAGTGTGCTAAGTTAGCCCCACGTTCTTATGGACCTTTCACAATCCTCAAACACATTGGTTCATTAGCCTATCGTCTCGGTCTTCCTGATGGTGTCAAAATCCATCCAATTTTTCATGTAAGTCTTTTAAAAGAACTTCTTGGTTTTAGCGACAATACAGTTACAACTGAAACTCTGGTTACTTCTAAAGATTAAGCTTCTAAACCACATGCACTAGAGAAATTTCTCGATGTTAAAACAAAACATTTGCGTTCTAAAACAATATGAGAATGAGAATTTTAAATTAAATGGATGGATAAATCTATAAAGGAGGCTACATGAGAACGAGCAAACACCATTAAAACTAACTTCCCTAACTTTTCATTGCAAGAGTGCAATGTTTTAAAGAGGGGGAGTATGTTGCGGGCATGACCATTATCCCATGGTAAGTTATATTGTAGTATTCTACATACGAGGATAAAGTGCGAGGGTTAATCGAGAGAGTAAAGAAGGGATGATTACTTTTAATCCTAGGAATTGAGACAACCCATAAGGGCCAAGTGTGAACTTGCATGGGGGGCTTAGGTTTGGCTATAAATATGAGGCCTAGCTACCCTCATGAGGCATGTCATTTGACTATGTTGAGACTATGATCAAGTGGTACGAGGTACGACTTGATGCCAACGTGGTGTTATGGGATGCCGATTGAGGCTCGAGTCCATCTCAATCCCTTCTCTTGGGGGTGGTCAAGTGGATCAACACCCTTCTCTCTCTCTCTCTCTCTCTCTCTCTCTCTCTTATCTATCTATATTATATTTCCTTATTTCATGCTTACATTAGGATTAAGCTCTAACACCCTTCCAGAAGGTACTAAGACCTCGTCAGGGATGCCCAATGTCCTTTATCATTGTCCATGTAAACAATTTCATTTAGATTGTCATTTAGAAAAGCATTTTTGACATCCATTTGGTAAAGCCTCTAATTTTAACTAACGGCAAGTGATATTACACATATTAAACTTGACATTTGTGAGACATACGAAAATGTTTCTTCATAATCTAAACAATAAGTTTGTGCATAGCCTTCTGCAACAAGTTTAGCTTTATGTCAATTAATTACACCCTCAAACTTGTATTTTACCTAATAAATCCACCTACATCCAATTATATTTTGACCATCAATCCTCAACACCAATTCTCATATGCCACTTTTCTTTAATGCATTCATTTCTTCATGCATGGCTTCCTATCATTCATTTTTATTACATGCTTCTTCATAAGAACTTGATTCTACACAATGATCAATTTTTGACAAAAACAAAAAATGTTTTGCGAATAATGAATGATTATTAATCTTTCCAAATGCTTTCTTACTTGTTGTCACTTTTGCAACTCAAATATACTTCCATGATTGATATTTAAATTGTCATCATCATCTTCTTTTTCTTGTGATTCATTAGAATCGTTTATTTTTTCTTTTTGTAAAGAATCGTGAGTGTAGGTGATCTTGTGCAACGGAAGGAATTGTGTGTGTGTGCGTAAAACCAAAGAGAGAGAGAGAGAGAGAGAGAGAGAGAGAGAGAGAGAGAGAGAGAGAGAGAGAGAGAGAGAGAGAGAGAGAGAGATTAAATCTATATGAGCATATGGTGGCTCGCCGATTTACTTTCATTCGATTTATGTTTGAAGGTGTACAACCTTGGACAGAAATGGTGGCATACTTTATAGAGAAGAACGGAATAAAGCTTGGAAACATGAAGGTTGAAGCAAATTGGTGGAATGTAATTAATTATGATAGGGATGTCAAATGTGCAAGGTCTATGATAGTTGATCATTTGTTGACATCATGGCAAAGTATGTTAGATTTTGTGGAATGGCATCCCCCACAAGAAAGGGGATGTGCCAATTCATTACAAATGGAGGTTTTAGCGACATCAAGGTTGTTGAAGTGGGAAGGTAAGCAAATTTTTAACCTTCAATTTAATCGGATGGCTAGATTGGGTTTGGTAACAATTAAGGATGCTATGTTGGTGTCACAAAGAAGATTAATGGCTTTTCGAACAATCAGATCAACATTTCGTATTCCAAAAGGTTATACCTTTATTTGGGATAAGTTGCAACAAATACTATCATTGTATGAGCCAATTCCTTATTTAGATGGGCGATCTCAAGAGCTTGATTGGAGGTTTGTTGGAAATAAGAGATTGACTATGATCTCAACAAAAGTTGCTTATCACACGTAGATTAACAAACATATGTGGTTGGAAGAAAGGGTTATAAGGATATGGGGGTTTCATAAGCCCATTACTTGGTAGCTTCATGTGATCAAGGCAGGTTGGTGTTCTCGATTAATGCTACGAGCCAAGGTATTTGTTTGGAGAGTTATGATTGGAGCTTTACCATTGGGGGATGCATTAAAAAAAAGAAACATTACTAAAGGATTGTGTTTCTTTTGTTCGGTAGAATTGGAACATAGTAGGCATCGATTTATTTCCTGCCCAATGGCAAGGATGGTTTGGAGGTGTACCAGTTTAGTGTGGATGTCTTTAACCAAAGTATGTCTATCTTCCTTCAATTTGGTTTTTGCACATATGGAGAACAATGAACCAATGCCTCATTCTCAAATTATTTTTGAGTTCTTGAGGTATTGGGGCCTATGGTTCAATTGGAATATGCGGAATGCCTTCATTTTTTATTCACAAGTGGGGGTGAGAAAATATGTTCTAAAGTTAAAAGGACTTCTTTTGTGGCAATTGACAGTGCTAGAGAAGTCACGAAATCTCAACCAGAAAGAGAGAGAACTCTGCAAGGTCACATATCATCATATTCGCCATTTGAATTGGTGTGTAGGGTGGCATTGAGTTTGGTGTCGTAGTTTTCTTTAGATCCCTAGATAGAAGGGGTTCTATAGTTTGTTGTAAGTTAGTCATGGTGGTGTTTTTTCTTTCATAATGAAAGCCATTATTTACGGAAAAAAAGAAGAAGAGAGAAAGAAAGATATATTAATGTCTTCTAAGGCCAAGAGAACAAGAAACTATATTAGACAAAAAAAAAATTACATCCAACAATAACTTAGTTACAAAGGGTTGGTTTAAATACCAACTAACCTAGGGCATTTGCCCTTTTTGCTATTTACAAAACTAGCCTAGTGTGTCCACTGCTAGTGTGAAAGCCATTTCATTGGGGAAGTTGGGTTTGATTCTCAACACACCCATTTGAACACAACTTCCGGTCGTCGGAGAGATTGTCTCGATGTTTTGCTTATTTCGGCTTTCTAGATTTCTTGGCTCTATGGCCGGATGGTCGGTCAGCTCGACTTCCTTGTTGTCGTGAAGGATTCCGGCCATAGGAAGAAAAAGAAGCCGGATGCGCGTGAACAGGGGTGTGCACGGATGCACACGAAACTGTCTTTATGTACAAACATGTGTAAATAACATAGTATTAGTTTGAATGTTGATGAATACTAGGCATGAGTGAGTTAATAGGTACTTTATGGTCACACGAATAAAGGGATAAAGTTGATTGATTGGAGGATATCGAGGAGAGAATAAGGGAGAAAAGCGGTTGTCTTAACGGCATGATGTAACGACTCCTCTCTCTCCTGGAGCTATAAAAGGGGGGAGAGAAGACAGAGGGAGGGATCCAAACTTTGGAGAACGAAGTGCTGACGGACCGAGCTCTGCAAGTTTATGTTTCCTATTCTGTGTATCCGCCGGGTGGTAGTGAGGCCTCTGTTTTTGCGTAGGAAGCTTGTGTACTCCCGATCAAAGGTTTGCTAGAGTTGGTGTGTGTGTGTGTGTGTGTGTGTGGAGAGCGGGTAGCTCTATCACCGACCGAGTCTGGTTGTATCCCTTTTTCCCGATTAATGCCATTTCGTTTTCGCTCTATCCGATTAGTCTCTTCGTGTTGAGTTTGCATCTCCATTCTGTTTCCATCTGCCCGTGCATTTATCCGAGTCCCGAGCACGTGCGTGTGTGTCGAGAGCGGGTAGCTCTATCACCGACCGAGTTTGGTGGTATCCCTTTTTCCCGATTAATGCCATTTCATTTTCGCTCTATCCGATTAGTCTCTTTGTGTTGAGTCTGCATCTCCATTCTGTTTCCATCTAGTCACGCATTTATCCGAGTCCCAAGCACGTGTGCTCATCGCTTCCTACCCAACAACAAGTCCGGAACAATACATGTGTCTGAGCTCAATCTCTATCGTATCCGGAGACTGGTCCGGATCATATACGTCTCTGGATTGCGCTCTGGCGAAGATATTAGGACACTGATCCAGATAATCTCTCTTCCCTTACATGCTGCTTGGTCCGAGATCACGATGGTCATGTGATGCCACATGGAATGGTGGGGGTTGAACCCATGACCTTCTGGTCTTATTGGGCAACCTTGCCAGTTGAGCTACATCCATCTATGCATTATTGTATTGTATAAGATTCAACTTATTTCATTATAGATTGATCACTAGAACTTTCAAGAACCTTCTAGAGAATGCATCTTCATGCACTCTCTAGAGTTTCCATGCACTCTTTAGAAGTTTTCTAGCTTTCATGCATACCTCCACATTCTTGTATAAATACTGGGGTGCACCTTGATTACAATGAAGGTGAACAACACCATTTACGAAAGCATATACAGTTCTTGTTTATTTGTTTATTATCCCTCTCTTGCTTGTTCTCTTGTCTAAGCTCTCTCTCCCATTGTCTCTTAATATTGAGCCTCGTCTACTAGTCCTTGACAATCTTGTGGTCTTGCTTATGTTGTCGCTCTCTCTTAGTACTTAGCCTCATTCCACCCGTTCGTGATAGTTTTTTCACCTTCCCATTTTCTCAGCTTCAGCATGTCGGATCTTACCGAGAGAATAAATCAGCACATGGATGCCATGCATCAACTGCAACTTGAGAATGACAACCTTCGGGAATCATTATGGAAGCTTCAAGTTGGAACACTGATGGAACTTAAAGAAAAAAACAACTCTCCTCCTACATCAACAAATGTTCTACCTATAGAGCCTAGTTCCTCGTCTAGGCTTTCTCCAACTCCTCCCCATCCCACTACAAGTATGAAGCCACTACGACTAACAAGTTCTCCACAGAGGTCAAGGCAAGTATCACAAACCCATCCCATGAACCCAAAAGGCCCGATTTAGCTCGTTTTACAATTCAGAAGGTCCTTCTCAGACGAGGGTGCTTCACGAGTATCACGATGATCCACTTGTTGGTCATTTCGTTGCGAAAACCTTGGAGTTGATATCTTTTGTATGTCCCAGAAGGTCCTTGTCAGACGAGGGTGCTTCACGAGTATCACGATGATCCACAATTCAGAAGGTCTTTTGTATGTCCCAGAAGGTCCTTGTCAAACGAGGGTGCTTCACGAGTATCACGATGATCCACTTGTTGGTCATTTCGTTGCGAAAACCTTGGAGTTGATATCTCGGGGATACTGGTGGCCACAACCATGGAAATTGGTCAAAGAGTTCATTAAGTCATGCAACGTTTGTGCTCGCTCTAAAGCATCTCATCATCGACCATATGGTCTCCTTCACTCTCTCCCAATCCCCAAACGGACTTGGGCCTCTCTTTCCATGGATTTCATCATTGACCTTCCCTTTGTTGGTGGTTATGACTCGATATTCGTCATGGTCAATTGCTTCACCAAGATGGCTCACTTTTCTCCATGTGCCAAAACCATTACTAGAGAGGAGACATCCGATTTGTTTTTCAAAAATTTGGTTCGACTACATGGACTCCTGGACGATATCACTTCTGATCGAGGACCACAATTTGTTTCCAATTTCTAGCAGCGCCTTCTGCAAACCTTCAATTGTACTTTGAATTTGTCTTCCGCCTATCATCCGCAAACCGATGGAAAAATGGAGTGGGTTAACCAAATCTTGGAACAATACTTGTGGTGCTCTCTTAGTTACCAACAAGACAAATGGGTTGACCTTCTCCCACTTGTCGAGTTCGCCTACAACAACTCTTTGCATGCATCTACGGGAGTTACTCCATTTTTCGCAAACTACAATCTCCACCCCCGCTTCAAGATTTCGCTTCCCTTTGACTCTGTCAATCCTTTTGCGGAGGACCGGGCACGTCTCTTGGAGGATGTACATCGTGATCTTTCCTTGGAGCTCACCCTCGCCGGCGAACGCTACAAGGAGCAAGTTGATTGTCTTCGCTTAGATGCTTCCCGGTTCGAGGTAGGTGACTTTGTTTGGCTTCTCTGTCGCAATATTGCCACCACTCGTCCTTGTCCGAAGCTTGATTACAAGAAGTTATGTCCTTTCCGAATCATCGAGAAATTTGGTTTCATGGCTATCCGCTTAGAGCTACCATCCCACTTCTGTATTCATAATGTACTCCATGTTTCCCTTCTGGAACCTCACCATAAATCTAAAATCCTCGATCGACACCCATCTCCTCCACCACCAATCCAACTCTCAACCGGAGAAGAATATGAGGCCAACAAAATTCTCGATTCTCGTCTCTTTCGTCGCCAGGTTCAATACCTTGTCCTCTAGAAAGGGTACCCGATCTCCGAAGCATCATGGGAGCCAGCACATCATCTCAAGCATGCCCCGGACATAGTTCAAGCATTTCATGAACGTTATCCACAAAAACTAGCCGCGGTTCCTAAAAAGTAGCTTTAGAGGGAGAATAATGTCATAGATGGGGGTTGAACCCACGACCTTTTGGTCTTATTGGGCAACCTTGCCAGTTAAGCTACATCCATCTATGCATTATTGTATTGTATAACATTCAACTTATTTCATTATAGATTGATCACTAGAACTTTCAAGAACCTTCTAGAGAATGCATCTTCATGCACTCTCTAGAAGTTTCCATGCACTCTTTAGAAGTCTTCTAGCTTTCATGCATACCTCCACATTCTTGTATAAATACTGAGGTGCACCTTGATTACAATCAAGGTGAACAACACCAGTTACAAAAGCATATACAGTTCTTGTTTTTTTGTCTATTCTCCCTCTCTTGCTTGTTCTCTTGTCTAAGTTCTCTCTCCCGCTATCTCTTAATATTGGGCCTCGTCTACTTGTCCTTGACAATCTTGTGGTCTTGCTTATGCTCATGCTCTCTCTTAGAACTTAGCCTCATTCTACCCATTCGTGACAGGTCCCACCTCGTTTCAACACATACACGCGGATTTCCGCGACATATTTGGTGAACCCGACGTGAACAAGATGACAAAGGAGTTCAAAATGAGAGGACGTGAACTTGCAGAGGCGATGGCCGTGGACGTCGACCGTATAGTAAATGCGCAGGAGAGCGCAGGTGGCCTCGACAGGGCCATAGAATTGATAGTTGGCACGATAGGCCGATTTAATGTTAAGGACGTCACAAGCTATTTGGAGGCCTACTGGGCCGAAATGATAATGAGGGACATCCCGGAGGACAGACGATTGTCCGGATTCCCACGGCTTCTCGAAAGGTATGGTTTCGACGACTCACTCCGGTTGTCGAAGCGAGAGTTCATGGAGTGGGTCAAGAGCCCCGGAAAGGGGAGGAATACATCGGTGCTCCTCTAGGAGTTCAGAAAACGATTTGTTTGGCTCTCAACGTTGGACCGGAACGTGCTCGATACGAGCAAGGTCCTATTATTCATTAAGTCCATCGACGCGCTTGATCGAGAGAAGGCGGATCTCCTCTTGGAGACAGACATAGGGCTCACGACCGATTGGGCTGTGGCCGACCGTCGACGACCCCACGTCGTTCCATTCCTGCTGCTTGTCGAAACGGCTACAAACTCTTTTGACCCGACTATCATGAAGAAGTTGGAGGAGATTCTAACTCGGTCAGATGAAACAGCAAGGTGGCTCGAGTTGGGCGCGGTTTCAACCGACGTGGTAAAGGGGCCATCCGGGGGTGCAGCTCTGGAGGAGCTAACGAAGATGGTACGAGACCTCCAGATTGTTAAGGCCCAGAGGGAAGGCAACGACCAATCACGCAATCGGCGCCCACCAATAGACCAGAGATGCATGTGGTGTGACGTTGTCGGCCACATTCGGAGAGACTGCGCTGACTTCATTGAAACATTCAGAAGCAACACAGTGTACCTGTGGAACGACAGGTACACGCGTGCGAGACCTAGAAACCCCTTGAGCTGAACACTGGGCGAGGGGGGATGAGAAGGTTAATGGAGGAAGCCGTGGTCCAAAATGCCGAGGCTATTCATTACTCGGCCTCAACTGGCATCTAGGTAGGTAGTGCTTTCAACAAATACGGAGGCATTTGAAATTTTTTGCATGCATACTAAATTAATTGTCAATAACTCTAACACAAAGATTAAGCTTGTGAAGAGCCAAAAAAAGATAAACCATGCATTATGTACAATAGTGATCCACTTGAATGTGTGGAGAGCTCAAATATATTGGCTTTGAAGTTCCTTCAAATCATATATGGAATGAATGTGCTACTTGCCGCTTAGAGGCGGGAAAGAGAGAACATCATGCATTCAAGAAAACATGCAATCATGGATAAATTAATTGTTGCGCCCTCAAGAAATACCTTTTCGACACTTGGTGACACTAATGCTTCTCTATGGGGTGGAAGTATGGGATGGTAGCATCCCTAAATCTACTTGAAGAGTTTGAAAATGTCCCAAACATTTTCTTACAAAGTTTCTACAAGTTAAGAAACAAACGCCATATACCCTCCTCCTCCTTGAGATGAGATAATTTCCTATTGAGATCATGGCCATGGAAAGGGTTGTTGAATATATGCTTAAGGTTAAAAAAAGTCTCTCACATCGACTTTCCTAGAATTGCATGGGAAGTAAGCAAAAAGATCCACAAGACGCATAAAAGCAAAACTTTGTGTTCCGGTTGGATGTAAGATATGGGAAAAGGGTTTGGTAGATGTGTTAAGTGGCAAGCTCAACCAGATCCGGATCGGCTAAATAAGCCCGAGCCAGATCGGCATTCGGAAGGATGAGCCGGATCGGTGAGCCGGTGAGCTGGGGAGCCGGTTAGCCGGATCCATCATTAACCGGAAGCCTAGTAGCAGCCTAGACTACTAGGTAGTTAATGTCTCATAGTTAGTGTCAGACGCTTGTGTGAGCATTGAAGTACACCATACTTCTGTCAGTCCGTATGGACTTGTATAAAAGTGTTCACTGAACACATATGATGTACAGATTGAGTATTATTTTTTAATTGAATTTCTGTGTGCTCTCTTCTCTCTCTCTGTCTCTCCCACGTATTGTGTATATTCAATCTCTCCATTAAACCTGCGTTCCTATTTTTCGGTCTTCTATTGCTTCCGCACGCTATTCTTTTACATGGTATCAGAGCACGAGGGTTGAGAACCTCTACAGCCAACCTAGCTTGAAAGGAAAACCAACCAAGAAGAACATGTAAAACCGATGGATAGAGGCATGGCTAGCTCGCTTCCAACGGAGAAGCTCGACAGAAACTACGCGTCTTGGTCCTACAAGATGCACCAGTACCTACTCGAGCACGGTTACTGGAGCTATGTCAACAGAGCAAATGACACAACACCTGAATCGACACACAAAGATTTCTCGGCGTGGGAACAGTCTGTGAGTAGAGTATTGTACTGCTTCGCGTCTTGTGTGAGCAAACAACTCCTAAGCTACATTCAGGATGCAAGAACGCCGAAAGATGCTAGGGGAAATCTGAAGAAGATTTTCGCCGCAAGCACTACAGTTAGGAAGCTTCAACTCCGACAGAAGCTGAGCAACCTACGACAACGCGACTTGTTGGTGGCTGATTACACCTTGGAGATCAAAGAGATATGCGACTCCTTAGCCTCTATCGATGTGAACGTCGAAGAAGGTGAGATGGTGCAGATCTGTCTTGGGGAACTGGCATCAAAGTTCAAAGCATTCCGAACTGTTGTGTGTACACGGGAGAATATGCCGTCATTTTTCGACTTACAGTCGATGGTCATTGTGGAGGAGAACCACGTCGGTGTGTGACCAAGTGCACCCACCGACAGCTAGATGTTGTACACGGAGGTGGATTGGCCCCATGGGCATGGTGGACGAGGCAGGTTGGCTCGCAATGGTAGCAGCTGGCAAGAGTAGGACTGAAGGCACAAAGAACATATTGACAACAGTTCTGAACCCTCCACAAGCAGGGGGAGTCAAGGCGGCGCCGGAGGCCAGCAAGCAAAGGCCGACACGGAATGTTGGTAATGTGGTAAAAAGGGCCATAGAGAAAGTGAGTGCTGGAAGAAGTGCGCCGATTCGGACAGATCCGAATCCGGCAAAGCCGGCAGAGAGAACCGGCAATACTCGCACTACGCAGAAGGATCGGGAGGATCCAAAACCGGAAAAGCCGGTAAAGGGCCAGCCTTGGTGATGAAACACGATGCTAACTCGATGAAGAAGACCACTTCCAAATCGGAGGAAGTGTGGTACGTTGATTCCGGTGCGTCGAATCACATGACGAGCCACAAAGAGTGATTCTCTTTCTTGGAGAAACTAGAACAACAAAGAGTCGTCGAAACTAGAGACGACACTCCTCACCCAATCGTGCTTATCGGAGAAGTCCCTTTGAGCCACCTTGGACAGAAGGGGAAGCTGATGAACGTATTACACGTTCCGACTATAACGAAGAACCTGGTGTCAGTCGGTTAGATCGTTGACTAGGGGATGCAGGTGCGGTTTACGCAGCTTGGGTGCTTCATCGAGGAAGAGGGCCAGATTATTGCGCAAGGACGTAGAGAAGGGAGGATGTTCATCCTCAACACCAATGACGTTGGCACCGCTTTGTTCGCCAAAGGACAAAAGATTGAATCGGATATTGATCTCTGGCACAAGCGGATCGGCCATGTCAATTACTGGAGGCTTCAAGACCTGCAAACAAAACAAGTTGTTTTCGGTTTGCCGAAGTTCAGTGGCCGAAAGGCCGAAATATGTGAAGCATGCCAACTCGGGAAGCAACATCGGCTTCCATTCCCCACCGAACGAAACCGTAGCCGTAACAAGCTCGACCTTATTCATTTGGATGTATGGGGACCAACACAGAACGTTAGTCTTGGTGGGAGTCGGTATTTCGTCTCCTTCATCGACGACTACAACCAGCACACATGGATCTACCTCATTGAACGGAAGAGCGAAGTCTTCGAGTGTTTCCGGAACCTACAAAACCTGGTTGAACGAGAAACGGAGAGGAAGATCAAGTGCCTGCGGTCGGATGGCGGAAAATAATAATTTTCCGGCCAATTCAACAGTTATCTGTAGCAAAAAGGAATTCAGAGAGAGATCAGCTGCAGATACACACCGTAGCAAAACGGTGTGGCCAAAAGGAAGAATCGGTTGATTGTCGACACGGCCAGGGCAATGCTGGAGGAGAAGAGCATGCCCCATTTCTACTGGGCTGAGGCGGTCCGGACGGCCGTCTATATCCAAAACCGGATCGGTGACAAGGTGTCCGCACATGAGCTGTATTTCAGACGCAAGCCGAATTTGAGACACCTTCAGATATTCAGTAGCATTGCATATGTGCATGTGCCGGATGAGAAGCGGAGGAAGTTGGATGCAAAGTTAGAGAAATGCATCCTGGTCGGTTACTCGTATACGCAAAAGGGGTATAAGTGCTATAACCCCCGGATGAAGCAAGTCCGAGTTAGCCGAGTTGTTGAGTTTGATGAGACGGCATCATGGTATGCCTTACTGGCTCCGACTTCCGACCCTGACCCGATACCGGAGGATGAAGCTAGTGAGCCTGAACCGGTCCAGATAAAAGATGAAGACCTCGGCACTCTAGAAGAGAGTCCGATCTCATTTCGGTTAAGTGGACTAAATGAGTGGCTGAGTCGGGATGACCAGTCGGATGAGGAACCAGCGAGTAATGGAGACTCTGTTGTGCTCTCCCCGCGCAAGGAACCGAGGAGACGGTTCACGCACAAAGAGAAGGGGAAGAAGAAGATGCCGGAATACGAAACCGGCAATGTTGACTTGGATCGGAGCGAATCCGACTCCGGAAAGGATGAAGGTGGATCTTCGAGAATGAAGTCTAAACCAGCCAAGATGGGCCTCAAACCGGGTAACGATAAGTTACGGCGGTCTTCCCACCAGAAGAACCCCATGAAGCGGTACGGGTACAATGAGTACATGGCGCATCACTATGCGTACATGACCAAGGTGGCAGAAGTGCATGAGCCGGAGAGCTATGCAGAAGTGGCAAGGGACGCAAATTGGCGTGCCGCTATGGAGGAAGAAATGTGGGCACTTGATGCCAACGACACATGGGACCTAGTTGACCCTCCCCGACACTGTAAACCGATCAGATGTAAGTGGGTGTACAAGGTTAAGTACAATGTCGATGGTTCGGTTAACTGGTACAAGGTCCGGTTAGTGGTGAAGGGATATGTGCAGACCCAAGGAATCGACTACGACGAGACCTTCGCTCTGGTAGCAAAGATGACTACGGTTCGTGTGGCGCTAGCAGTTGTTGTGGCAAGGAGGTGGCATCTTCACCATATGGACTTGAAGAATGCATTTCTTCAAGGCGATCTTGAAGAAGAGGTCTTTATGACCCAACCCCCCCCGGTTTCCAGTCGGGGATGACCAAGTCAGTCGTATGCCGGCTGAAGAAGTCACTTTATGGCCTGAAGCAAGCCCCCCAAGCTTGGAATGCCAAGATCACGCACCGGTTGCATAAGATGGGGTTCGTGGCCTCCAAGTCTGACTCTTCGTTATTCATCCGGCAAGGTCCGGACGGTCTGGTTTGCATCTTGTTGTATGTTGATGATCTAGTCATCACCGGACCCGGATTCGATGAAATCAGTTGACTCAAGTCCCAGCTGTCGGACGCATTTGGGATGAAGGACCTGGGGGACCTTCACTATTTCCTTGGGATCGAGGTGATCCGAACCCCCGACAACATATTTCTCTCACAAAGACACTATGTGTTAAATATGTTGTACAAGTTCAGCATGCCGCATGACGGAATGCCGCCCGATCTCCACACCCCTGTACTGGAACCAGAAGCTCCGTCCCGACTCCAGACCGGCCTACGATGAGAAGCGGTTCCGACAAATCGTCGGAAGCCTTATATATTTGATAATCACCCGACCCGACATCAGTTATTTGGTCGGTGTGATCAGCGAATATATGCAAAAGCCGACCGTGGAGCACCTTCTATGCGCGCATCGAATTTTGCGATATGTGAGCGGCACGAAGGAACGGGGATTGTTATACCACATGGTATAACCAAAGAGCTAGTCGGCTACACCGATGCCGACTAGGCCGGCGATGCATTGGATCGCCGATCCACCTCCGACTATATGTTTTCCCTTGGTAGCGCGGTTGTTGCGTGGAGCAGCAAAAAGCAGCCAACAGTGGCCCTTTTGAGCATTGAAGCTGAATACCGGGGTGCTACCGTTGCCACCTGTGAAGCCATTTGGCTTCGGCGACTGCTGCAAGACCTGCGGATCGAGGTGTCGACCCCGATCTTGATCTATTGTGACAACATAAGCGGCATGCAGCTCGCCAAGAACCTCGTATTCCATGCTCGCACAAAGCACATAGAAGTGCACTATCACTTTTTGCGTGAGCGTGTCCTGAGCGGTGAAGTCGAACTTTGGTATGTTCATACGAATCGGCAAGTTTCCGACATCTTCACCAAATTGCTCGGATCAGACAAGTTGCAGCACTTCACCGAAATGCTTCGTGTTCAGCATCTCGACGTGCCACACTTGAGGGGAAGAACGGGCAAAGACACCAGAACGGGCAAAGGCAAAGAAATTGCCGATTGCGCCAATGAGGGAAGAACTGACAGAGGGAGAGATAAGACGAAGAAAGGAGCCGAGTCGACAAAGGAAGTTGACACGTCCGAACAAGTCGAAACAAGCGGCAATGGTGGCAGAGTCAAGAATGACAGAACCGACTGGAAGAAGAAGGCCAAGACCCGGACATGGTCCGATGTGGTGAAGAGCCTGGAACCGAAAGACGAATTGGGAGTGACCGATTTGGACAAGAGCTAGAACGAATCAGAGACTGTCGATTCGGTTCAACAGACGGATTCGGAAGAACCGGATCAATTCAAGGCCAAGAGGACGAGAAGGCAGCAAAAGTCGACGCCAACACGAAGGAATCGGCGAATTGACAAGCGCCGAAGTCACAGTAGCGAGGGAGCCGATTTGGGCCTGTTCAACAGACAGGCCGATCAAGGTGGTCGAGGTGCGAAGAAACAGAAGGGTCACGGCAAACGGGACCAGACCGGACGAGGAGCGCGAGCGAGGCGGAGTGACGCCAGAAGGAGACGGGTGGAAGGACCGGCTGCCATGGAGACTGACACTACGATCTAACCTCAAGTTGAGCTTGAGGGGGAGTGTTGAGTGGCAAGCTCAACTGGACCCGAATCGGCTGAATAAGCCTAAGCCGGATCGACATTCGAAAGGATGAGCCGGGTCGGTGAGCCGGTTAGCTGGATCCATCAGTAATCAGAAGCTTAGTAGCAGCCTAGACTACTAGGTAGTTAATGTCTCATAGTTAGTGTTAGACGCTTGTGTGAGCATTGAAGTACACCGTACTTCTGTCAGTCCGTATGGACTTTGGACTTGTATAAAAGTGTTCACTGAACACATACAATGTACAGATTGAGTATTATTTTTTAATTGAATTACTGTGTGCTCTCTCTCTCTCTCTGTCTCTCCCGTGTACTGTGTATATTCAAGCTCTCCATTAAACCTGCGTTTCTGTTTTTCGGTTTTCTATTGCTTCCGCACGCTATTCTTTTACAAGATGGGATACAACACACTTGCTTTATGATGCATCACTAGATTCCTCTATAAATGAGGCCTTTTTGCAACACAATGTATCATGACATGGAAAAAATGTGTAGGTTCATGGTTTACACATTATACTACACATGTTGCACCCTAACTACAAAATCATATTCTTTGCCGAATGGGGAGATCTTACACATCAATACATGTTAGAGCCCATCTCATTGTTTGTCATCCGAACCACTATTTCCATGCAACTTAGGTCCCATGCATTGTGATGTGAGATAGGGCGTTGGGGCACAAGTGATGAAAGCGGTCGACTATGCATACTTTGCCCTAAACAGGTTCGAGAGTCTGAGTATCACTCTTTGATACAATGCATTGGCTTTGATCATATTTGACCATGCTTTCCACACATCTTCGACCACGGCAAATCTTCGCATGAATTTCTCTAACAACCACAATGTGCACTCTCAATTGCAATCTTCATTGGTAAAGTTCTTGAACATTGAGAGCCACTACTCACTTTCACATGTATTATGTGAAATGATTTTTTTTGGTATCATAGCCTGTCATATTTGACCTTGGAAGACGATAATAGAATATCTCTCTCTCTCTCTCTCTCTCTCTCTCTCTCTCTCTTCAAGAAGAGATTCAAGAATGTAAAAGAGCTTCTTTTGAAACAAATGAGCGCCTTAACAAGATTGAGTTAAAGGAAGCATTAAAAGAAGAAAAATTGGACACGATGAGGCGGGATGTAAGTGAGATGAAAAATGTATGTACAAAGAAGTCATGGGCCGATGTATGTGGTGGGGATGTGCTATCAAACTCATCTAATATGCATGTGATGCATCAAGAGAAGAATATCGAAAACATAGATGTCCGAGAATTGAAAGAACGTGAACGACGATCAAAGAACATTGTCATCCGTGGGATTAAAGAAGAGAGTATTGAAACACCCGCATCCCTTGGAAAGGCCATTGGTGAATTTTTTAGCATGCATTATGGGATGTCAGATGTGAATGTATATGGGGCACACCGAGTTGGGAAACATGGTGTTAGTCGCTCCGGAGAAAGGCCTATTGTATGCACAATGACAGATGATACAAAGCGGCGGATCATACTCGAAAATAGTTGGGTATACCTCAAAGGTACACAATGCTTTGTGAGTGAAGATCGTACTATCTCACAACAAAATGCTCGTCGTAAAGCATATGAAGAAAGATTGAAAAACAAGGTTAAGGATGTGCCTAAAGATGGAAATGTAGGCAAATAGGGACACGTGATCTATGAGACTAACCCACGCCTTTTACGACTATGCTTTTGGAATTGCAATGGATACCCATGGAATGCGGGATTTGGCATAGAGGAGTTCACCGATGACTCGGATATCACACTTCTTGTTGAGACATGGGAGCATGATACTCAAAGGATTCAAGGTTTAGGAAACTATAATGTACACTCTTTGATATGGAAGAAAAATCCAAGACAAAGAAGAGGACAAGGAGGGGTGGCATGTTTGATTAAGAAGGAAATAGAGAAATATGTGTCAATCATAAAAAATGATGAAAATAAATGCTACATATGGCTCAAAATAGAAACACCTAATGATTTGCCCACTTTTGTAGTTGGATGTTACATCCCTCATCAAGATTCTAACTTTTATGCTTGTTTGGATAAAGATCAACCGTTTGCCAATCTAGAAGATGATATTGCTTATTTCAAATCCAAAGGGGAAGTTATTGTCTTTGGTGACATGAATGCTCGTACAAGAAGTTTCCAACTTGATTCACAAGAATCTTTCATGCCACATATCTCAAGGATGCAAGAGGATATGCAAATGTATAACCGCTCTTCTAGCGATGAAAAAGATCCGGACCAATTTGGGAAGTTACTCCTACAAATGTGCAATAGTACCGGATTGCTTATTGCAAATGGTATTTCCTTATGGCCCAACACTAATGGTTTTACATGTAGAAAACACAATGGAAATAGTGTGATTGACTATGTGCTACTTTCCGAATGTATTTTGGATCGTATACATAAATTCTCACTTGGTCAATGGACACCGGAATCCGATCATAGGCCTTTATGTATCAATCTCAAATGTATGCATAGGTTTGATTGTGAGAAGGCTATTGAAGATAATAAACAACCGCACTTGAGCATGAACCTTAAGCGAGCACCCATGTATTCCAAGATGGTTGAGGATATGTTACAAATGACAAAGATACAACATGGTGCCACACTAGAATGCAAATGGGAAGCTTTCAAGAAAGTCATTCTCTCATGTACAAACAAATGTTTTTCGACCAATCGCACATCTTGGAAATGCACCAAGAAACTTAGGAAAAAATGGTTTGATAAAGAATGTCATGAAGCTCGAAAGTGCCTTATGGTTTTGGATGTAGTTAAGGATAAAGAGAATTACCAAAAGCATTTGCATGAGTATAAAAGGCTTATTCAAAGAAAGAGAAGAATATGGGAAGTTACTCAACAACTTATCCAAACGCAAGAGAAAGCACATGCATGTGCTAAATTTTGGGGAAATCTAAAGGAAAAACGTGTTGAGAGTTATGGTGACTTAACTCTTCATGACTTGTCTATGCATTGTAAGAATTTATATGAGTTATCTCTTGCCGGAAAGATGATGTGTTATGGTTCTCTTTCACATATGCCTCCCTTCTTTACAATTGAAGATATATGCATAGGACTTAAGAAATTGGCCTCTCGAAAGGCAAGCGATCTTCAATGTATAAAGGCTGAAATGCTCAAATGGACGGGAAAGGAAGCACATATATGGATAAGCGATATGTTTAATGATGCATTGCAACATGGTATGCCGTACGATTGGACTACAAATTGGATCAAACCTTTACATAAAGGTGGAGATATAAATAATGTAAACAACTATCGAACCATCATGGTTGGCTCATTAATGGCAAAACTATTTGGATGTATAATGGAATCAAAGATAAGTGTATGGGCTGAAAAAAGTGGTAAGAGAGCTTATGGACAAGCTGGCTTTCGGAAACACCATAGCACCATTGATCACCTTATCACCCTTCGAGTATTAACGGAGGAAAGTCGCCTTAGAGGTAAAGGTTTATATTGTTGCTTTGTAGACTTCAAGAAAGCTTTTGATATGGTACCTCGTGAGCATCTTTGGAGGCGAATGGAAGAACTTGAGGTGCCAAGTGAATATATGCTTGCAATTTCCCGAATTTATGAGAAGGTTATATGTTGTGTGCGCATGAGAGATAAACTTTCAGATTTTTTCAAAAGCACTATTGGTGTTAAGCAAGGATGCCCACTCTCACCAACACTATTTGGTCTATGCATTGATGAATTGGAAGAAATGGTTACCAAGTTTGCAAAGGAAGAATGTGTTGAAGAAATTGCCATTGGGAATGTTGTGATTATGCTTTTGTTATATGCAGATGATGTAGTGCTTTTTGCAAATACTTTAGGAGATGCACAAAAGCTTATGAAGGCATTGGAAAAATTTTGCATGCATACTAAATTAAGTGTCAATAGCTCTAAAACAAAGATTATGCTTGTGAAGAGCCAAAAAAGAGATAAACCATGCATTATGTACAACAATGAGCCACTTGAATGTGTGGAAAGCTTCAAATATCTTGGCCTTGAAGTTCCTTCAAATCATAGATGGAATGAATGTGCTACACACCGCTTAGAGGCGGGCAAGCGAGCATTATGCATTTGAGAACACATGCAATCTTGGAGATATTAAGTGTTGGGTCCTCAAGAAATATCTTTTCGACACTTTGGTGACACCGGTTCTTCTCTATGGGGTGGAAGTATGGGGCGGTAGCATCCCTAAATCTATGTGGAAAGAGTTTGAAAATGTCCAAAAGCATTTTCTTACCAAGTTTCTACAAGTTAAGAAACAAACGCCCTACACCCTCCTCCTCCTTGAGACGGGATCGCTTCCCATTGAGATCATGGCCATGGAAAGGGTTGTTGAATACATGCTTAAGGTTCAAAAAAGTCCCTCACATCGACTTCCTAGAATTGCGTGGGAAGCAAGCAAAAAGATCCAAAAGACGCATAAAAGCAAAATTTTGTGTTCCGGTTGGATGCAAGATATAGAAAAATGGTTTGGTAGATGGGATGTGGGACACTTGCTTCATGATGCATCATTAGATTCCTCTGTAAATGAGGCATTTTTGCAACGCCCAATGTATCATGACATGGGACAAATGTGGAGGCTCACGCTTCACACATTATACTACACATGTTGCACCTAACTACAAAACCATATTCTTCGCGGAACGGGGAAATCGTACACATCCATACATGTTAGAGCCCATACCGTTATCTTCCATTCGAACCATTGCTTCCATGCGACTTAGCTCACATGCATTGCGATGTGAAATAGGGCGTTGGGGTACAAGTGATGAGAGTGGTCGGCTATGCGCACTTTGCCCTAAACAAGTTCGCGAGTCTGAGTATCACACTTTGATACAATGCTCTGCCTTTGATCATATTCGACCATGCTTTACACATCTCTTCGATCGAGCCCAATCTTTGCATGAATTCCTCTCACAACCACAATGTGCACTCTCGATTGCAACATTCATTGGTAAAGTTCTTGAACATCGAGAGTCACTACTCACTTTCACACATATCACGTGAAATGTAATATTTTTGGTCTCATAGGTCATATTTGACCTCCGAAGACGATAATATAATCTATCTATCTATCTATCTATCTATCTCTCTCTTCTTGTAATGTATGTTATTAAAACAAGATGACAATACAACCCTCTCTTTTTTTTCCAAAAAAAGATACTATCTTAGTATTAAGAAACCGCCCTAAGGCTATACATACAAGATGTACCAAAGAGCCCCTTTTTTCTAAATTCTAACCACCAGCTTAAATAAATACTCTAGTGTAGAGTAGGACCACTCCACCTTATCAGAAATCCTTATAAAATATGCCTCTGTCCCAAATGGCGTGAAATTCTAATCACTTGAGCTTCGCCTATTGCATATTACCTTTTATACTATCCAAAGAACCTTTTAGATTATGCACAATCTTTGTCCAAATTCCAGAAATGATTTGGCCAGGTCTTTCAATCACATTTGAAATACCTTCAAACATCGAGCCTTCCAAATATACCAAATTGTAATACTACTTACCAATTCCCATATTTGAGGTTTATTATCCTATTTTTGGGTTCGAATGTATCAATGTTTTTTGCATCAAACCATGTCTCATAACAATAGCATTTGCAACCTCCTCTTGTTCATATACCAACACCGAGACATTTGAAACAGGTAATATGTCGCATTTTGAGAACTGCCCATCAAAAAATGACACTAATTAGGGTGATTCACAAAAAGGGGTGCCACATGCGTAAAGGATTTTTAAAATGACACAAATTAGGGTGATTCACAAAAAGGGGTGCCGCATGCGTAAAGGATTTTAAAAAATGACCCAAAAAAATATTGATTTCTAGCATGTACGAAAATTTAGGTGTTCAAAAAAATGCCTAAATAATGGACATGCAAAACTTACAAATGAATGCCCACAATGACTAACACCAATATTTATAGAATTTCATGAATCCAAATCTTGATGTACAATACAATATTTACAATTAACGTATCAGGACAATCGTTTTCAAAGTTTATGCCATCATCTTCATACCCATTAGATGAACTAGTAAGAGTTTATGAGGTCTCATCCTCATCATCAATGGCAACTAATGCATTGTCTTCATCCATTTGCAATCCAACCTCATCGAGGTTATGAGTCATGCTTCTTGTTTGTCTTTTGTTGTGTCTGAAGCCACATTCAAGATCCTCTTTTAGTATCTTCATTGTGGTCTATCGTAGATAACTTGTTTTGGTCAAAGATAAGTCAATCACTAGTATATAAACATTATCCAATGTAAGAGTAGATGTGCTTGATACATTCTTTCTTCTTCACTTTTTGGTTATGATATTTAATTATGTACTTTCTATTTACGATATTTGATTATGTGAGAGAAACCTTCTACTAAAATCACTAGAATCTAAAAAATGTCGTAAATATGTTTTTTCGTTTTTCATAGATTCTCATAGTAAGCCTTTGATGTCAAACAGAAATCACATTCATTCCATCTAATATGCTGCACTATGTCGAATTTAACTCTATACATCTAGAATTAGATGTAGTGCATCAAATTCCTTTTGTAAGGCTTGGAATTTTTTTTAAATACTCTTGCATTTTCAACTGAGACATAATGCATTGCATCAAATTCTAGCTATATAGACTAAAATATGATACATGGCATTGGATTTCAGTTGAAAATCCACTTTCAAAATATCTTTAAAAAATAAATAAAAATTGCATCAGATTTCCGTTGAAAGTCCACTTTTTCTTATTTGTTTCCAAATTTTCTTATTTTTCGTATTTTTTTTTATTTTCCTTATTTTTTCCATAAATAAATAAATAAATATTGAAAAATGGATTTTCAATGGAAATCCAATGCAATGCATTGGATTTCAGTTGAAGGTCCACTTTTTCTTTTTCTTTTCCAAATTTTTGTATTTCTTGAATTTTGTTTGTATTTTTTTGAATTTGTTTTATTTTTCCCATAAATAAATAAATAAAAATTGAAAAAATGGATTTTCAATGGAAATCCGATCCATTGCATCGGATTTCGGTTGAAAGTCAACTTTTTCTTATTTTTTTCCGAATTTTATTTATTTTTATTATTTTCTTTTGTATTTTTTTAAAATTTTTTTAATTTCCCATAAATAAAGAAAATAAAATTGAAAAAATGGATTTTCAATGGAAATCCCATGCACTCCATCAGATTTTAGTTGAAAGTCCACTTTTTCTTATTTGTTTCCAAATTTTCTTATTTTTTGAGTTTTTTTGTATTTTTGTATTTTTCCCATAAATAAATAAATAAAAATTGAAAAAATAGAGTTTCAATGGAAATCTAATGTAGTGCATCTGATTTCCATTGAAAGTCCACTTTTTCTGATTTGTTTCCAAATTTTCTTATTCTTTGAGTTTTTTTGTATTTTTGTATTTTTCCCATAAATAAATAAATAAAAATTGAAAAAATGGATTTTCAATGGAAATCTGATGCAGTGCATCGGATTTCCATTGAAGTCCACTTTTTCTGATTTGTTTCCAAATTTTCTTATTTTTTGAGTTTTTTTGTATTTTTCTCATAAATAAATAAATAAAAATTGAAAAAATGGATTTTCAATGGAAATCTGATGCAGTGCATTGGATTTTCAATGGAAATCTGATGCAGTGCATTGGATTTCCATTGAAGGTCCACTTTTTCTGATTTGTTTCTAATTTTTCTTATTTTTTGAGTTTTTTTTGTATTTTTGTATTTTTCCCATAAATAAATAAATAAAAATCGAAAAAATGGATTTTCAACGGAAATCCGATGCACTACATCGGATTTCCATTGAAAGTCCACTTTTTCTTATTTTTTGAGTTTTTTTTGTATCTGTTTTGAATTTGTTTCTATTTTTCCCATAAATAAATAAATAAAAATTGAAAAAATGAATTTTCAACAAAAATCCGATGCACTACATGGGATTTCAGTTGAGAATCCACTTTTTCTTTCTTTTTCTCAAATTTTCTTATTTTTTTATTTTTTCCATAAAAAAATGTTTAAAAGAAAAAAATCATGGATTTTGGCCATTTAAAATGATGTATTTTCAACAGAAATCCGATTTCCATTGAAAGTCTAAGATTTTTCTTTTATTTTTTTCATTTATCATGGATTTTCAACTGAAATCCAATGCAGTGCATTAGATTTCCGTTGAAAATGTAAAAATAATTTATTTCATTGTTTTATGAAAAAACTAAAAGAAATTTAGATTTTCAATTGAAATTCGATGCAATGAATAAGATTTTAGTTGGAAATCCATGTTTTAAAATATTTTTATTTATTTGTCGAAAAAAGGAAAAACAATTGAAAAGAAAAATGATTGTTAGCTAAAATCTGATGCACCGCATTGATGTCTAGCTGTATAGACTACAATCTGATGAAGTGCATCGGATTTCAGTTGAAAAGCAAGCCATTTATTATTATTTTTTGTATGGAAAAAAATATAATAAATAAATAACATTGAAAAAAGAAAAAAGAAAATGGATTTTCGACTTTAATCCAATGCATTGCATTGGATTCTAGCTGTATAGACCAAAATACATGTAGTGCATCGTATTTTAGCTGAAAATCCATTTTTTATTATTTTATGGAAATTTTTTTAAAAATTACAAAATAAAAAAAGAATCTTGGATTTTCAACTGGAATCTAGTGCATTGCATTGGATTCCAGTTGAAAATCCACGATTTATTATTTTTTCAAATTTTCAATGGGTTTTAGATTTGTTTTCCGACACAGGTATATAAAACTTGTCACATCAATTTAGGGTAATGTTATATTCTTCAATTTGATGTTACATGTGCACTTTCATTCTATAGTTGTCATGTATTACTACAACATGCGCCTTAAAGATGTTCAGGAACTCTGTTGCATTAGATAAGGACCCTAAGCAGGTTATTTTCATCAAAATAAGGATCCAAGGTATCGGGGACTGTCCTAATCAAGACCAAGAAGTTGGGGCAAAGCATATCAATGAAACTAAGATGTTCCAGATGACTTCTAGAGAACCTATGGAACCTATAGATGAAGAAGTAGGGGATCTTGTTGAATTAGAAGACGTGTCAGAGTTTGAACATACTAACGATTCAACTTAGCATAACGACAAAGCCAATGAGGACAATCCTGATGAAAGAGCTAATCTTGAAGAGACGACTTTACCAGACTTATTATTCGATTGAATGGATATGGCTTATTGTAAAATTTGAACAATATGAATTGTTAAATTTTGACATAATATATAAGTTGAGCTTATTTATAATTTTCGTGTAACACTCATTGAACTTAGAGATTAAGTATAATTTGTATGTGTACATGTTGTCTAAAGTCTCCTTTATCGTTTGGGGTATATGGGAGATAAAATTATACTCTATCATTTACTCGTATGATTGGAATGTTATTGTAGACTAGTTTATTTATACATTGACGGTGTCATGTATGATGTATCACGTGTTGAAATGGAAATTTTCTCTTGACATAGTAGTATCTCTTAATTGCAAGGTTCACAATTTGCTTTAAGATATATTATATATAAACATACACACATAATTAGAAGAAGTCACTTATTCAGTGGGGTATGCGTTTTAGAATATGCACAAGGACTCGTGTTACTATTATACATGCGTTGACGAATATAACCCTGTCTAAGATTTGGACAAAAACATGGTAGATATTTGAATATACGTCAGATGATTTTGTTGACATGATATTAGTTAGTTCTATTTTTCACTATGTTTTCATAAACCACATATGCATGCGTCATGCCGTTTTGAAATTTTGCTTAAATAAGCCATTTTTTAACATCTCACTAAGATATGAAAAAGAGAATGAGACATATTACCTATTTCAAATGACTCAGTGTTTACCATTGGTTTATCTTGTATCACTGCCCATAATACCGCATTCCATGTATACACAGCTTGAGGATACATTGATATTAGCAATATTATGATTTTGGTATGGGTAAAGCATTAACACCGTAAATGAAAACCCACTTAAAAGATGACAAAAACTATATTGTTATTGATGCCCAAATTTGTGATACAACCACCCAAATGGCTTTAGCAACCAAGCATATAATGAAACTATGTCTGGCATATTCATCAACCACTATACAAAAAAAAACATGTCCCATTCGAAATATGTCTTTGTTTCAAAGCCATCACCAAAGGCAACCCATCGACCATCGCATGTTAAAGAAACACCTTTGCACGAAATGGAAGATGAGATTGCCATCCTACATAAAAAAATTGACGGCACCACTTTACATGTCGAGTAATGTGTCATGTATTCAAAACCTTATTTGCTAACCAAGCTCTACCTTCAACCAACTTATGATTTCATCATTAGTGTGCACCACAAATATCGATTTTTTCGCACCAAATGACCAATCTTTCCATGCCCAAATCTCTCTCTCTCTCTCTCTCTCTCTCTCTCTCTATATATATATATATATATATATATATATATATGGTGAAAACACACAATTGTATTAATAAATGTGTGTAAAAAACACTACTTACAATGGGTGTGGCCATGAAGTATGGTCACCCACTAACTAAAGAAAATTGCCACATTAGTACTCCCTTCAACTTTAGTAGATATGCTTTCACTCCATGTCTACCATCGAATACAAAAGCGTTGTGCATATTCCAATTATGACGCAATCCCCAATATCTCAAAAATAGAAAAACAATCTTCATCTCTGACTTTGGGTCCACCTGTGTAAATTCTGCAAACACCTACTGTCTAGGTGTCAAATAACACTGTGATAAAACTTGCCAAATTTGAGAAATGTAACTCCAAATTTGAGAAGCAATCAGACATTGTATAAATCGATGAGTATTATCTTCCATTTGAATAGTGCAAAAGAAGCAATTATCCATTGCTAGTCCACAACGTTTTAGAGCTAATCCCAAAGGCAATCCTCCAATCAAAACTCTCCAAATGAAGACCTTTGCTACAAGTGGCAATTTAGAATGTCAACTACGTTGCAAGATTTGCCACCACCCACGATCAGATTTGTGCAATCTCCATTCTTCGTCAGCCTTAGATTAGATGATAACCATCTAAGAGACTCAACAAAGCAATGATACAAAAGATTAGTAGTCACTTGTAACAATGATGTTTGATCCTTTAAACACCAATCAATCCACAGTTGTTCTCCTGTTTGTAGAGGTAAGGGACCTTGCATCAATGGAATATTTCGTAGTTGTTGCCAAATAAACCCATAATTAGGTGGAATGCGTAATAATTGTTGGGCTTCAACAAACTCCAAAATTCTTTGAGATGGAGCCTCAACTATATCTCCCACCTCTTTGACCCCCAAACGAAACAAACGATTAAATTGAGAGCGTAATCTCTCCTTTCCTGGCCAACATAATAACCGAGAAGACACAAGTAACTCTTTTAGCAAAGAATTACAATGCTCTCTACTAGATGATGGTTTCCATACACATAATAAGAGTGCTTCTTGCCATGAGGTAACCAAGTGTTGAACACATGTAGAGCTCGGAATCCTAAGTGAAATACATCCATTTAGTAATTGCCACCATGAAGCCTTAATTGTTGTCCTCCCATGTGTTAAACCCTTGTTCTCAATGAAATATTGAACAATAGATATCCATGGTTGTGAGATTGAACACATGTCTTGTAATAATGAAAATCTACGAGCCATCATATGCTTAGATAAATTCAATATTTTAGCTCCCCCCAAGTGCTTAGGAGTTGCTAGATGATTCCATGCAACCCAAGTGATTCCCATCTTATCCCTTTTCTTCCACAATAAATATCGAAGAGGTTGCAAAATAGAATGCAAAGCCTTCTTTATACACAACAACAATGGCAAGTAATATAATATCATCGGTTCCATAATACATTGTACAACCTTCAAACGTACGTGAAATGGCCAAGAATGTGATTTCCATTACATGAGCTTATCCCTCAATTTACTAGACATTCATTCAATCAATTGACCAATTGTAACATTCATTCCTAATGGATAGCCCAAGTGTTGAAAAATAGAGCCTTTCTTCACCACGGATCCTTGTCATCCTAAACATTCAAATCCCTTTCAATACATGATATGAGACTAGACTTCCTCCAATTAATATGTAATCCGGAAGCCAATGTAAATTGGTTCCATACAAGCATCCCCTTCTCAAGATTCCCTCGTGAGGCTTGTAGAAACATGAAAGAATCATCAGCCAAAGCTTGTGCAACTAGTTGCCCTCCAGACGGAATGTGTAGACCCACAATATCACCATTTGTTGCAAGCCTTGATAGCATCACTAACAAGGGATGAGTAACAATAGCAAACAACAACGGGCTAAAAGGGCATCCTTGACGAACGGATCTTGTAAGGGCAATATCTGATGTAACTCCTCCATTAAGCATGACTCGAGACACCACATCTTGTCCTAATAAAAATATGAGGCGAGACATACGAGGTCCAAAGCCCATTGTATACATTAACCCAAAAACAAAGGACCAATTAACATGATCATAAGCTTTCTCCAAATCTAATTGCACCATAATCAAATCTTGATGAGTGTTTCGAGCATAATCCATGGCCATTTGAACATTCAACGCATTATGCAATATATTCCTCCCTGCAATAAAACCATATTGGACGGGATGTATCAACTTTGGCAAATACTTTTGTAATCTATTTGCCAAGACCTTTGTAAATATCTTATACAACCCCCCCATCAAAGAAATAGGTCTCCATTGATGAAATGACTCTGGAGATGCCACCTTTGGAACTAATTTAATTAGACCAACCTTCCAAGCTCGAGGCATATGACCAGAATCCCAAGAATGTTGAAACATCAAAGTTAAGGGCCCCTTTAAAATGTGTGAATATCGCTTAAAAACTTCATTTGTCAAGTCATCCCAACCAGGGCTCTTACCACTAGGAAGATGCCTTAAAACTGTGTCCACCTCATCCTCAGTGAAATCCGCATCCAATTCAGGACTAATGAGGTCATGCACAATACATCCAACCACATCATAAAACTCATGACGTGCTCTACTCACCTCATTTGCCATTATCAATTGTGGGCCAATCAACTCCTTAAAGTAATGAACACATATGTCAATTATTTTAGTAGGATCCACTATCCATTCATCACCTTGCTTCACATGTACCACATTAGATTGAGTATAAGTAGGATGTAACACTTGGAAAAACAAATGGGATTGACATTGATTATCTATGAGCCCATCCCTCAATTGTCGCATCTTCGCATAACGATAACTTTGGCATTGCAACTGAGAAATAATAACATGCAATTGACTTTTGATATCCAAAAGCTCCTCATCTAAAGGTGCACGTATCAATAATGCATTACACCTAGAGAGAACTTGTGAGAATTTTAGAAGAAGACCTCTTCTTCATTGAGCATTAGTTACTCCATACATACGATGAACAATCTTAATATTTCATAATGTGGTATCCCATGCTTTAACTCCTTTAAGATTCACTTCTTGTGAAAAATTTACCAAAATTTGCTCCATGAGAGAACCAAAGTGAGGTTGAAGCAAAAGAGAAGAGTTAAAGCGTAATGGAGGCTTTCCAAGTAAGGATTTATACATGTCAATTGCATGACCACAAATCTCCAAACAAATAGGAAAGTGATCTGAAGTTTCTATATCTTGTAAAACTGCCATACGAAGTGATGTCGGTAAAAAAGAATCATTGTGCATCACATACATTCTATCTAATCGACTCCATGTTTTTCTATGTTGAGCAAATTGGAAAGTAAAACCTGGATCATTCCCATGCAACCATGTCCAAACATCCAACTTCAAAACCTCCATAGCCAATGAATCCCAAGCAAGTTGCTCAGGATCATCCATGATTGAATGTTCAGACGTAGATTGAGATGCATCAACACACATGTTAAAATCACCCATAAGTAATCCTGGACGGCCCACACATAGGGTTTGACGAAGTGAGCCCCATAATGCAATACGTTGAGTGGCTTGGTTAGGGGCATAAATCCCAACCACCCACACAACCTCGCCAAAAAAAGTGATTTCTAGAACCAAAAACCGACATAAGGATCATTATGCACCACTTGAGGAAAATACTTACCCCGCACGATTAATACCACACATGAATAATGATTATTAAGATGTCCTGCATAGAATGATGAATATCCACACAAATGAACTGTGGATCCTACTAACTCATGACACTTATGCTCAACTGCACATAATATATCCCATTCTTTACTTAATAAAGTTTGCCATAATATATACTTCTTATGAGGAGAACATGCCCTTCTCACATTCCATGTTACCACTTTCATTCAGTCAACAATGTTATGGGTGCATTTGCTCCTTTAGAGCAACCGATGTCATGAAACTAGTCAAAGCATGTTCCAATGCTGCATATGGATTTTCATGCACCACATCCTTAGAGTTGTCTATTGAACTCTTCTGTTTAGGTTCTCCCGCTTGACGAAAACCTCGAGAATTCGATGAATTTACAACCTTTCCCAATGAATCAAATTGAAGGTGAAGGGGTAATCCCTTATCCCTAAATTGTCTTGGCCAAGCAACTTTTCGAGGACCCTCCCTAGTTCCTGAATTACTTTTCCAAGTAGTCTCACGAATAGTGGGCAAACTATTATGTTGCATATTCATTGATTTGCCCTTTGACTTGCCCTTAACCTAATGCCAATGCTTTTCAACAACAACATCATTACTAGTTCTATCCAACAGTTTCCCCCCCTTATCTATAACCACCAAATTTTGTTTTTCCATATCCATAGATTGAGTTCCCTTATTCTTAGGGCCCAAACCTTGAAGTGAAACCTCTTTATAACCTGCTCTAGATGATGTTCCTTCATCCATAACAACCACCATATCTAACACACCAACATCTCTCCCAACTCCTTCCTTACCAGTCCCTTCATTAGGAACCTCTATAGTTGAAGGACAATGACGATGGCATTCCGCCATAAAGTGACCCCATTCACCACATCCAAAATAGTGACCTGTAAATGTCTCACGCTTCAATTTAAAACAAAGTCTTTTCATTCCAGGTGTGTTCATACGCACCCATCCTGGCCTCTTATGACTTGTATCTCATAACACACAAAATCTGCACTTATTTGTAGCATTTGCATGTGGAGATACCAACACTTTACCCATTTGACTCATCAACTCTGGTAAAAGTGCCCATAAAAAAGCATGCTTACAATCCATTGTTACCCAAGCAGGGCATTCTTGTTTCAACAAAGCATGATAGTCCACAACAGGGGACCATTGCATTACATGCACCAATCGTTTATCAAAAAACATTGGAACTTTAACCAAAAGTGCACTTCAATGTCCTGATGAACAAAACACTACATCATAAAACCCTTGTGGTCCTGCATATATATTTTCAACACGATTTGGTGACACGATTGTGTTCAACCATTGTTTAATCCAATTAATGTATGGGAGTTTCCCAATAAAAACAATATAACTGCACGATCATAGAATACATCAAAAGATTGCAACACTACCTTAGCATCAACATCCACATCATGCACATCCTCATCATTGCATTCTTTCGCTACATTTCATTTTCTTCCACAATATCAGACAATAAGGTATTGACAATTCCCCATAAAGTATCCCAATTACAATTATCCTTGTCAACCTCATCTACATGTATTACTACGGCATATGTCACATTTTTCTCATTAATTTCCTCAATGCCCTTAAATCTCTTAGAGCTTCCAATGTCTTCCCTTTCACGATTACATTCAACCATCACATTACTCTTTTTTGGATCAATTGTTTCCATATCGATGTCCCCCACAATTTGAGAGGAATTCATATTTATATCCATTATTCTTGATGTGATAGTGATCCAGGATAAAAACAATTTTCCATGAATAAGAAAGACAACTGGAACTCACCCGATTGAAGAGGTCGAAGATGATGAATACAATCGAAGACCCGCAATGTGTGTTGAGTATGTGGATGCCAACAACACAAGATTCATTATTTTAATCGTTTCTTCTCACACAAAACACCAAATTTAACTTGCTATATCTCATTACGAAGCTATAATCGAGGGCTTTCCAATACATGTCTTTATGCTCAATTCCCTTACTGATAGAGAGTGCAACAATAAAAACAATTTCGCTTTTTCTTCCCCTCTCCACTCTTGCTTTTTTTTTTCGCTCTCTTACTCTCTCTCTCTCTCTCTCTCTCTCTCTACAACGCCAATGTATCATGACATGGGACAAATGTGGAGGTTCACACTTCAATATTATACTACACATGTTGCACCCAACTACAAAACCATATTCTTCGCAAAACGGGGAAACCATACACATCAATACATGTTAGAGCCCATCCCGTTATCTGCCATTCAAACCATTGCTTCCATGCGACTTATCTTACATGCATTGCGAGGTGAGACGGGGCATTAGGGCACAAGTGATGAGAGTGGCCGGCTATGCACACTTTTCCCTAAACAAGTTTGAGAGTCTAAGCATCACACTTTGATACAATGCTCTACCTTTGATCATATTCAACCATGCTTTCCACATCTCTTCGACCAAGCCTAATCCTTACACGAATTTCTCCCACAACCACAATGTGCACTCTCGATTGCAACATTCATTGGTAAAGTTCTTTAACATCGAGAGTTGCCAGTCACTTTCACACGTATAACGTGAAATATAATATTTTTGGTCTCATAGGTCATATATCTTAAATAATGGTTGTCATTATGAAAGAAAAAATACCACCATGACTAGTAACTTATAACAAAGTATAGAACCCTTATAGGGATCTAAATAGTATCACTACGCATACAAATTCAATCTCACCCTACACACCAATTTAAATGTCGAATATGATACTAACTACACTACATGGGTAGTGGAACATGTTGAATTGCCAATAGGCAAGACGAACACTCAATTGAGGAAAGAATTTTGACATGCTCTAATAAAGAAAATTGCCATAGTAGTACTCCCTTCACCTTTCACAAATATGATTTTCACTCCGTGCCTACCATCAAACACAAAAGCATTGTGCATATCCCATTATAACACAATCCCCAATAGGTCCTCAGAAATAGGAAAATGATATGCTTTTCACTGGACCATGCTTACTATCAAATACACACACACACACTCTCTCTCTTATCATAATTAGCTTACCCTAGCGGTAAGTCGTTTACACTACTAGCACTACATCTTGGGTTGGAAACCCAATTTTCTCACTTCTCTATCACTCCATAGATATATCTTTATATCACTAGATGCCACTGTGGAATGTAGGTGTAGGGGTTGATCCCATGACCGCCTAGTCTCCCTTGGGCAACCTTACCAACTAAGCTACATCCATGTCTCTATCTGCATATGCATCCAAACATACCACACACACACACACACACACACACCTGCATATACATACATACATGTCTGCATATGCATCCAAACATACTACACACACACACACATGCATATACATACATACATGTCTGCATATGCATCCAAACATACTACACACACACACACACACATGCATATACATACATACATATCTGCATATGCATCCAAACATACCACACACACACACACACACACACACACACACACACACACACACACACACATGCATATACATACATACATATCTGCATATGCATCCAAACATACCACACACACACACACACACACATGCATATACATACATACATAATGATACATATATTATATGTATGTATATATATGGATTATTGTATGTATACATATACAGGTGTGTGGTGCCTAGGTTTATAAATTTCCCTAAACTCTCATTAGAGAAGAGGAAACTCTCTTTGGTTGCTCTTTGTTTTATTTTTGGGGTGTGTGACAGTGTGTGTGTGTGTGTGTGTGTACATATATGGAAGAAGAAGAAGAAGAAGAAGAAGAAGAAGAAGAAGAAGAAATTATTTCATCGAAGACGAAGCAGGAACAGAGAGAGAGGTCTCTCTGTCGCAGTTGTCCTTCCCTCACGCATGGCGCACAGGCAGCTGCTGTGGTGTCTCCGTTGCGCCCGAAACTCGTCCCCTCCCCCCCTTCTCGCTCGCTGGAGCTCCCACAGAGACGAGCTCTCGCGGAGCTACACTAGTAGCTATCCATTGTTCTCCCAAGTAAGAATTTGTTGTTTCCCCGTGATTTTCTTTGTTTTAGAACTTCTGCTTCGTCCTCCTTCTTTCTAGTTTTTAAGGATGCGAAGGTAGTAGAATAGATATCAAATGTTTTGGTTCTTGAAAGGAAATTAGAGGAATTGATTTTTTTTTTTGCATGCCATCTCACTCATCCAAACAAATCTATCTCGTTCAATGAAACGAAGTTGGAAAATTATTGTTTCTCCATTCTATACAACTCTTGGTTGCATACATTATAGTATTGCAATATTGGAATGGAAGATGAGAGAAATAAACACTATCCAAGAGCACAAATGGGAAGGCATACTGATAGTCATGCATTTATCAAATACGCTATGATTTGCATTTTCATCCTTGCATTTTATAGTATCATAGGATTTGTAAAATTTGTGACTGCATACATTATGGTGTCATTGTATTGGAATGGAAGATGTTTACATTTGTAATGAGAGAAAGAAACACTATCCAAGAACACAAGTGGCAAGGCTTACTCACAGTCATGCACTTATTAAATATGCGAGGATTTGTGTTTTCATCCTAAAGGTCTTTAATATTTACTGCGGCTTAAAGGAAACTCAGTTTTTCAACCAATAAAAAGTGTCTTCTTTTTGGCAAAATCTTAGCATGAACAGGTTTTTCATGTATCTAGGTTTTGCAAAAACTAATTTATTTGGAAGAAGATATATTAATGTCTTTTAAGAGGCCAAAATGTTTTCAATAAGACCAAAAAAGAGATTGCATCTTAAAATGTTGTCTTTTCTTCGAGAATAGCCAACCAAAACAAATGTAACTAAATAAAAATAGAAGTGACTAAAGAATCCCATAGTCTATACATGTAGAGATACCTTTACTGGTTTAGATGAGCATAAAGATTTTTGGATTGCTCAAATTTCATACTTTTAATCGGAGACAGGGGGAGGGGGAGTGGAAGGGTATTGGGCTGCAGATTTGTCCCTCTCTTGGTTTTCCTATGGCTGTCCACTAGACCACAGAGATTAGGGATTTCAATGACCGTTTGCGGATTAGAAATCATCGTTCCTGATGGTTTGTTTACAGACTAGAAATAGGATTTCAGATTGTCTGTTTACAGATCAGAAATCAGGTATTCTGATGGTTTGAGAGAGAGAAAAATTAGGGTTTGAGATATATTTACTGATTTATGAACCGATGGGTTTTGGAACTAGGGGTTTCAATGACATTATTCAACCTGACTTGCACGTTCCTGGTTGAAACACTTATCTTTTAATTGTTTGCGTCTAGCTGGATTAGTGTAAAACAGTGCACTACAATAGTGCAACAAACCATTGGGGCCATTCTGTGTATTGTGTTAATTTATCTGAATTCTTAACTCACTATCAAGGATAATTTCAGTGATTATTAGTTGGGGGAGCTAATCAAAGTTTAATTGAGTTAATCACCCTCGACGAAGTTCAGGGTGGACTATAATGGCTCATTCATGAACATTATGATTCAATATATTATTTTAGGACCAGCAAAACAGATTGAGTTACTTGTAATGATGCAATAATAGAATGAACGATGATAATAACATCATGATATTAAGATTGTTCGGAGTTGAGACAATGACCGAGCCGCCTTCTATATCAGTCTTAATGGATGAGATATTTGCTTATTAATTATATCAATGTGCCATAGGAACTCTATGCTCATTTGTCTCTATTAAATGCTTCACAAGCTAAATTTCTTGAAGGCGTAGATTCTAGTAGTCCTTGCATTCTTGTAGCGGAAGGTTTTCTATAACCTCTTACAAAGTTCACTCAAAAGTTAATGTGATATACATGATAGCTAAGTTACCTCATGTGTGCATAAAGTTAATCTTTGCATCCTTTGTGTTTTCAGCATTGTCTGCCTGATCACATAGCACATCTTGAAGAACGGCAGGTTCGTCATTTGAAGAAATGTTAAGAAACACATTACCCACACACGAAGCCTCAATGCTTGAGGCATCTCCTATGGAGATTTTGGAGGAGCTAGGCTTCACATCATGCAAAATGGATTTGTCATAAGTCAGGTGTGCAATGGCACCATTGTCTACTAACCACTCATCAATGGTTGAGGTAGTTGTTCCAGCCAAATGTGAAGAATGTTCCTCAATGCCAAGGAAAACTGTTTCTTTGGCTGAGTGGAACGAGTTTGATTTTGGTGTAGGTTGACTTTCGGTAGAAGAAGATTTCTTGGCATTGTCCTTTTTCTTTTTCCGACAGTTGGGCTGAATGTGACCTTTGTAGCCACAATAATGACAGGTCAGCTCCTTGTAGGCTGGGTTGTCTAGTGGTCTTGGATTGGGTTTGTTGTAGGAGTTGCCATTTTGCTTCCACTTGCCTTTACTTTTTGCATGTAGAAGTGTCTCATTGAAAGTTTGAGCACTTTTCTTCCTTGTTGCCTTGTCTTATAGTGTGCCAAGAAATGTATTCATATCAGGTGTGTTGGGAAGAAGAGGAATTGTGTCACAAAAGGCTGAGAATGACTCAGGCAACTTTATCATTAGACGATGTACAAACTCAATTTCAGTTGACTTGCTTTCCAAAGAAACTAGTTCCTTTTGGAGAGTAACAAATGGCATTATTTGATCCATGATGTTGGGAGTGTCATGAATCTTGAGATTTGCTAGTTGGCTCTCAATAGCTATCATTTGAGCATGACTAGCTCGATGACACCTTTTCTTGATGGCTGCCCATAGTTAATTGGCTGTCTCTTCATCTGTATCTTGAAATTGACGAGCGATGCTCGGTTTAATATTAAACATGAGGAAAGCATGAGCATGAGAATCCTTATCTAGCCAAGCTTCAATCTCATCGTTAGATGAGCCAGCAACTAATTTGGTTGAAGAGGATGAAGTTACCGGTGGTTTCTTGTCACTACCATTGACTACATTCCATAGACGATGGTACTGCAGCAAGGTCTTTATTTGCAGTTCCCAATCCAAGTAATTGTTTGGTATTAACTGACTCTTGTACTACCAAACGATGGACTCTTTGGGGAGTTGGGGAATGGTTGATGAAACAATGGTGGCATGTCAGGCCATGGATATCCTCCTCTTGAGTTACAATTGGACAATTTGCAGCAGCTGTTAGTAGATACTCAGGGTCTTTCTACTCCTCCCTAGATGCTAGGTGAGGCTCAGATTAGGGGGAAAGAAAAAAGAACCTCCTTTGTAGGTTGGGAGGGTGGCTGCTAAGAGAACCTCCTCCATAGGGTTGGGAGGGAGGGATAAAAGAAGATAGGTTTGTGTGCTATTTGGCAAAAAAAATTGGGCTGAGGATATGGAGACCTCACTGCTCTGATACATGTGAGAAAAGCTGCTAATAGCAGCAGCGGAACAATTGTTAGAACAAAATAGACACTGCCGAGCTGTGAGAAGGCTGTTAGACTGCAGTAGAAAAAATAGTGGCAAAGAGTAGAGACATAGCCAAAGAGTAGAGCTTGTTTGTAAGTAGCAACAAAAACAAAAATCTTTACAAAAGAGGCTGGTATAGCCTATTTATACAAAATGGGTAAAGTGGGTGAAATGATTGTTTGGTATTAACTGACTCTTGTACTACCAAACAGGTACAATAAATTAGGAATAAGAGGGAATATCTTGGAAAAAGTGGAAGAGAGAGAAGGCATTAAAGCGTTGCAGATTCTAAAAAGAGAAGACATTTAAAGAGTTGCAAATTCTAGAGATAGTACAATCTAGGAAGTGAGAGAATGTAGAATAGTAGAGATAATAAAGATGAAAGAGAGTGTAGGTTTGGAGCTGCCACCCTCCAACATTGTCAGCAGAATAGTATTGAAACCCAAGAGAGAGAAATAATGCATCAATTTTGTCATACCAGGCTTTGGGAGCTTGGTTTAAGCCATACAAGCTTTGTCACTTTTAACCATGTTTTTCCACGCTGAAATCTCGAAACTTGGAGGTTGTTCTACATAAACTTTCTCTTTCAGGTCATCATTAAGGAAGATTGACTTTGTATCCATTTGAAAGGTTGGCCATTTGTTGTGAGCAGCAATTGCAAGAGCCCATCAAATAGAGGTGTACTTTGCCGTTGGAGCAAAGGTTTCCTCATATTCCACCCCTACGTGTGATTAGCCTTTTGCAACTAAGCATGCCTTCCACTTATCAGCATGGTACTTGGACTTGAAAATCCATTTCACTCCAATGACTTGCCTATGTTGAGGCCAAGGGACCAGCTCCCATTTGTGATTCCGCACAATGGAATTAAATTCAACTTCTAGTACCACTTTCCAGTTCAGAAGAACAAGAGCTTCTTTTGCTGTAGTGGGTTCTTGTGATTTCTCAACAGTGCATAGTAAGGCAAAGTTGCATGAGTGAAGAGGCCATTGTGACCTAAATGTTGTTCTCATGTTGGTAGGAGACCCAACTGTATACTCATGAAGTTCAACATTAGAGAGATGGGAATCACGAATGGTGGCTTGAAGCCACCTTGGAAATGGTGGAAGCTGGTGTGTAGGAGAGGAAACATTTGGAGTTGAGGGAGGTTTGAATTGGAGGCGATGTTAGAGTTTGAGATGGGAGCTTGAAGGTGAGACATCATCATCTGGAATTGGAGTTTCTGGAGCAGCTGGGATTTCAGCCGTGAACTCAGGTAAAATGGATAGAGATGACTAGACACTTTGGTTCTATATCCTATGACTTGTAAGCTTTAGATTGCTTGCTGTAGCCAAGGAACTTGCATTTCTCAAATTTAGCTCTTTTGTCATCTGAAATGTGATCATATGCATTACAACCAAAGACTTAAATGAGAAACTGAGGGCATTTACACCTGTAAATGCTTCTACAGGGGTCATTGCAGCAACTGCTTTAGTTAGGGAGCAGTTGATGATGTAGATTGCTCTGTTTACAGCTTCACCCCAAAACGTGAGAGGAAAATAAGATTGACAAATCATTGTATGAGCCATCTCTTGGAGTGTCTGGTTCTTCCTTTTCACCACACCATTTTGTTGAGGAGTGTTGGGTGCAGATAATTGGCGAGTAGTGCATCCTTGAGAGCAAAAATGGTGGAAAGATTGTGAGATAACCTCGCCACCATTGTCCAAGCTTATCTTTCGAACCTTCTTTGATGTCTCGTTCTCAACAAGAGCTACTAATTCTTGAAATTTGGTGAAGGCTTGAGATTATTGCAAGCGAGTAAACCCAAACCTTACGTGAGAAATCATGAATGATAAGCATGAAATAGTGTATGCCACCAAGAGTAGCAGTTTTTATCGGACCACGAAGATCCATGTGCACTAACTCCAAAATAGATGTTGCACAGTGAGTGGCTTGATGAGGGAAGGGCTCTCGATGTTGCTTGTCTGAAAGACAAGCAACACTTGGGGTACTGGTAGTTTTAAAAAGAGGAAAACCCTCAACTAGCTGCGAAGAGGAGAGCTTTTCAAGAGAGTTGTAGTTGAGATGACCAAACCGAGCATGCCACAACAATGTGGGATCTTCTTGTGCCACCAAGATGTGACAACCTTGAAGTAGAAGCACTTGAAGAAGATAAGATTTGGATTTTTCCAAGGGGCTGTGGGAACTTTTCAGGCATTATAAACCCCCTTCTTATGTGTCACTAGCTTTTGTGAGGTTTGGATTTGTTGACTGTTGGTGTCCATGACTACTGTTGACTACATTCCATAGATGATGGTACTGTAGCAAGGTCTTTATCTGCAGTTCCCAATCCAAGATGGACTCTTGGGGAGTTGGGGAATGGTTGATGAAATAAAGCGAGGCCATGGATATCCTCCTCTTGAGCTACAACTGCACTGTTTACGATAGCTGTAAGTAGATGCTCAGGGTCTTTCTACTCCTCCCTAGATTCTAGGTGAGGCTCAGATGGGGGAAAAAGAAAAACCTCCTCTGTAGGTGGGGAAGGTGGCTGCAAAGAAAAGAAACACCTCTTAAGGGTGGGATAAAGAAGATAGGCTTGTGCACTTTTTGGCAAAAAATCAGGCTGAGGCTATGGAGACCTCACAACCCTGATACCATGTGTGAAAAGCTGTTAATAGCAGCAATGGAATAGTTGGAAGAAAAAATAGACACAGCCAAGCTGTGTGAAGGCTGTTAGACAACAGTAGCAAAATAGTTGCAAAAAGTAGAGACACAACCAAAGAGTAGACCTTGTTTGTTAGTAGCAAAAATAAAGTTCTTACAAAAGAGGCTGGTATAGCCTATTTATACAAATTTGGGGGATGTGGGTGAAGTGGTTGTTTGGTAGTTAAATGACTCTTGTACTACCATACATGTACATTAAATAAGGAAGAAGAGGGAGTAATCTTGAAAAAATGGAAGGGAGAGGTGTTTAAAGAGTTCCAGATTCTAAAGAGAGAAGAATTTAGGAAGAAAGAGAATGTAGAGGAGAGATAATAAAGATGAAAAAGAGTGCAGGTCTGGAGCTGCCACCATCCTAGCCCACTATGTTAAGTAATGGAATGTGAGCACCAATCTTGTTGGAACTCAAGAGACACGTTGAAAAGTTGTTGGAGGACAACAATACAACCACACAAGCTGATCCACAAAGAACAATCACAACTTTCTTTAGCCCTATCACACCAACTCATGCTACAAGTCAATCAAGGGCTACACAAATGGGCTCCTGACCAGAACATAACAAAGGGGGAGCATTATTGCCTCTTTAAGTAAGGTTATGGCCCACTATGCCAGGTAATGGAATATGAGCACCAATCTTGCTAGAACTCAAGAGACATGGAAAAGTTGTTGAAGGACAACAATACAGCCACACAAGCTCATCAACAAAGAACAATTACAACTTTCTTTAGCCCGATCACTCCAACTCATGCTACAAGTCAATCAACGGCTACACAAATGGGGTCCTAACCAGAACATAACAAAGGGGTTACAATAGGTCGGGTAATAGCAATTCTTCATACATGTAGGCCCTGGTCCCATGGATCACGATTTCACCACCCTATTCATCAACAGATAAAGGCCATTATATTCTGCCGCTATAGGGGCTTCCCTCTCTTCAGAGACTTCTCCATTTTGGATGGACCTATGCTATATCTGATGCGAGAATCTTACATGTACCAATAACAATATTCTTTAGTCTCTTTTTATTTTATTTACCTTCTTTACTTAGTAACTTTTATTTATTTTAAGAACAACACTTACGATGTTATCTCTTGTTTTGGTCTTACAGGCCATTTTGGCCTCTTAAAAGACGTTCATATATTGTTCTTTCTTTCTTTCTCCAATATGTTTGCTGAAAAAGTGTTTTTGATGCATCATATGTTGTGCTTCTTGATATATTATTCATAAGAGCAGTAATTTTGCATGACTGCGAAAATATCTCAAGAAGATTGAGTTCATTTTTGGCGCATTAACCATTTAAGTGTTGTCTTGTATTGACAAAATATGTGCTTATGGAAATTGTGTTTATGATGAAGACAAGTGCAGGTTGCTTGTGCGTATCACAGTATTTGTTTGATTGATTAAAAAACATTTTTCACGTTGAAAAGATTAAGGACTTCAACTTTTCAAATAGATGCTACGTCCATGACTATAATGAAGAAAAGCATCTACTCCTTCCATAACAGTGTTTTTCTATTGGAAAAAGCAGAATAAAATCCAAGTGATGGTTAAATGTTTGCGATATTAAATTAAATACAATTAAAGTAAAGCATAATTGCTTAGAATCAAATATTTAAACTGTCCTGCAGATTGGACAGAGGCTTTTCTCAGCAGCTTCTAGGCATGGTGGTGGTGGAAAAAGTACACCTTCAGAAAAGGTAACAAGTGCTCCTGAAAAAAAAGGCATGCCCCCTCCACCTACAACTCCAAAGGTTGCTCCACCCATAACTCCAAAGGCTGCTCCGCCCATAACTCCAAAGGCTGCCGCTACACAAGGACCACAGCCTCAAAGTAAAGGTTCAGAAAGTCCTCCTAAACAGTCATATTTTATGATTGTGGCGGCATTATCTGCAGCAGCCATTGCTGTTGTTACTTTATATCCTGTAGACTTGCGTAAAACTTTACGTCTTGGTCAAAAAGAAGAACAAAGTGTGCACCAGAAAGATGAACAAAAGTTGGAAAAGAAGGCAAATTCTGAAGAAGAATTGGTTTCAGAAAATCAAGGTGTTGATGTGAAAGATGAAAATACTTCTGTGAAGCAGAAACTTTTCCTTATTGACGAGGAAAAAGAATTGCCAGTGAATGAGATTGAACAAGAGAGTAATACCAATAAAGATGTGGAAACATTTCCACCTGAGGAATCCACACCAAATGTTGTTGCAGATGGATCTATAACTAATCAACAGCAAGATCATGTTGAAGAAGTTCATAACGTTCCATCACAATCTGCTACAGTACCAAGGAAGGAACAAGAGTTACCAGGAAATGAGATTATTCAACAGAATAATATCACTGAAAGTAAGGAAAAACTTCCACTGCAGGACTCTATACCCAATATTGTTTTAGATGGTTCTGCAAATAATGAAGTGCAAGATCATGCTGAACATTTACATAAGATCCAAACACAATCTGCTATAGTTGCACAGGAGGAACATGAACTCTTACATGAAATTCCTGAAAAATCAGAAGAGGTGTGTCTCAATCTGTTGTGATAAATTGGCCTCTTATGATGTGTGCTTTTAACAGATTGTAAACTTGATTTGTTCCATCAACCATGATATTCTGAAACAAGTGTTTTGAGTGTGAAAACCATTTTTGGGTTTTATCTGTTTATTCCGTGGATCATATCATTCAGAATATCTATGTTTCAATGATTGTACAAGTTCTAATGATGATTATATCATTCAGAGTTCCGAGAATGAAAGAAAGAGGCCCAGTGTTTTTGAAGCATATCATATCCAGCATGACGGAGCAAAAACTGTATATCTACTTGAAGAAGAATTAAAGTCAGGAACAGAACCCGAATTGAAACATGAGATCTCAATAAAGGTAACTTTAAAGTTGGGGATATAGTTCTTCTGATCATGCTATATAGGTGCATCTTTGTTTGAGGGCATCAGGGATTATTTATTAAATCTTCATGATATGTTTATAGCCTGATGCTGCATATGAGACGCGTACCACAGATGGGCAATCCCGTGAATCCGCAAAAAATGCATTTGATATGTTGGACATAGTTCATGCTGCTGAACAGAGACAAGCAGAAATTGATGCTTACCTCTATGAAGAGGCTCTCAAGAAAATAAAGGTAGAAATCTTTAGAATAAGATACAATATCTAGTTTTGTGTCAGCATGAAGTATCTATTAGTTTTCAATAAGGATACTTTTCTTTACCCACCTTTTGATTATTGATTTGTCCTTCGTCCTCTTCCTTAGTTCTGGTTTAGGCATCATTGTTTCCTGGTGTTGTCAATTACCTTAAAAGTTCTAGATTTCCTCCTTAAAACTACGCTGCAATTAGATAATTAAGTGACCATTATTTTATTGTGAGCACTTCTGATCATGCAGCAAGTACTCCAAGAAGAGTTAAAGGATGCACAGGCAAAGGAGTTAATGTATGCAGAAGAAGCGAATCGATTGGGAAAGGTAGTCCTTCTTAATCAGTCATTTCCAATTGAATATTTGATTTGCATAGCGATGTGTATTTATCATATGAATAGAGTATTTATTTTAAAGAAGATCCAAGTGTCAGACAACACGCTAGGTAGTATAAATTAATGAATTAGTAATTTGCTATTTTTCAAATGCTATAGCCAACAGAGGACGTATTATTACCGGAATAACATGTTTGTTCCTCCTATCTCCTGTTTCATTACCTATAAGTTTTATGTTTTTGGTTGGAGGGTGTGAGAAAACTGTTATGAACAATTTAACAATAAGCTAGATAAGAACATTATTTCTTCATGAGGCTCAAAGCTTTTAAACATAAAAATGAGAGTGGGTTTTGTAACCCATGCATTTATGGAACAAGATAAAATATTCCTAGATACATAATGAGTTTGGAGAACGAAAGAAATATTAGCCTCTTTTAAGAGGCCAAAATGGCCTATAAGACCAAACAAGAGATTACATCTTAAGTGTTGTCTCGTCTTTGAGAACAACAAACCGAAATAAAATAAATATTACTCCGTAAATATAAAAGTAAATAAGATAAAAAGAGACGAGGGAATCTGGTTTTTGGCACATGTGAGATTCCCAAGTTAGATATATTATAGCTTTTGTATTCGAAAGATCTCTAGCATAGGTCGATCCAGAATGGAAAGATCTCCGAAGCAAGTGAAGTACCTGCGATGGCGGAAGATAATGGCCTTTATCTATCGATGACAAGGGTGTTGAGGTCATGGTCCATGGGGTCGGGGCCTACGTGCATGACAAATTGCTATTGCCCGATCAATTGTAACCCCATTGTTATGTCCTGGTTGGGAGCCCATTTCTGTATCCCTTGATTGACTTGTAGCATTAGTAGGAGTCTCATTTAAAGAGGGAATGGTATCTCCCTCTGATTTCTTAAAAGACACGACAATGACAAGCATAGTGTTCTTTGGATTCCACTCCTTGATGACACAATTGGCAAATTCTTGTATATCTGCCTACCTCAATCTGTAATTGATGTGCTAAAGTTCGTAGCTGCCCTATCACATGCGCAGCGCATAGGATAGATCTATGTCCATATAAGGTGGCCTGATGATGAATCCATCCTCCGATGTGTGTAAGAAGTGTGTCTTATAGTGGGTCATCTTCGTACCAAGTGATATTTTGGGGCTGATCCATGTTATCTTGTTTTCCAAGTTAATAATATCAGTTCGGATCACTCTATTCTTTTCCACTTTGGTCATATTTAGATGGGGACAGTCAAAGCTATATTGGAAGGGGGGTAGTGCATTTATACTCATGCCATGTGACTCGAACCATTGCTGCATTTCAGGATGCCAACAATGAATGTCTCCATTTTCAGCCTTGCCAAATTGTAACCGATCAATGGCATTTCTTACATTTTGTGGGTAAAAAAGGTTCTTTCATGTGGGTGTGAGCCATGTCAGTGGGGAAGAGGAGGTTGCCCTAGGATATCATATACGACATTTGCATATTCATGCCACACCTGAGTGAGGTCAGTTGTGTGGTAGGTTGCCTCTCATTAAACATTTTCCATGCTCTTTTACTTTCTTGTCCTAGAAACAAGCGATATAAATGATCTTCAAAGAAAGAAAGATATATTCTTTTAAGAGGCGAAAATGGCCAATAGGACCAAAAAAACAAACCAAAATAAATGTTACTAAGTAAAAAAAGTAAATGAAATAAAAAAGACTAAAGAATCTTGTTATTAGTACATGTAAAATTCTCAACTCAGATATTTTGTAATTTTTGTCTTCTAAAAATCTTTAGCATAGGTTGATCAAAAATGGAAAGGGAGATAATGGCCTTTATTTGTCAATGACAAGGATGGTGAGATCATGGTTTATGAGCCCATGGCCTATGTTTATGCTTATTCCATGTGGCTCGAACCATTGCTGCATTTCAGCATACCGACAATGAGTGTCTCCATGTTCAGCTAGTTGTCTTAATGACATAATGCCAACCTGGAGTACCTTCCTGTAGGGAGCTCCCGTAGACGTTGATACATGTCATTGATTGGAATAGTGCATCGGTGATTATAGGGGATACTCCCATCGCTGCCTGAATTATATCATGGGTCATCTATGGTAGAGATCTTTCGATGAAAAAAGTTACAATATATCTAACATGAGAATCTCACATGTGCTGAAAACTAGATTCCCTCTTCTCATTTTATCTTATTTACTTTTATATTTATGTAATAATATTTATTTTATTTTGATTTGTTGTTCTCAAAGACAAGACAGCACATAAGATGTAATCTCTTGTCTGGTCTTATAGGCCATTTTGGCCTCTTTAAAGACATAAATTTTCTTTCTTTCTTTCTAAATCTTTCCAGTTATTTTCCTTGTTAAGACTTGGTCCCCATGTTTCTACTCCATACATAAGAGTTGGTGTCACAAGTATGTCAAATAGCCGTAGTTTAGTTCATGGCTCTTGGAACTGAAAATGTGCACATTTTCTTTTGAGAGCACCAAGGGTTACATATCCACAAGAAAGTTGGGCACAAGAAGCTAGGCATTCTCCCAAACCCAATGTATAAGATTGCCCGTGTTAAGGAAAAACATGAGTGTGGTGGTTATCATATAACATTAGAATATCTATTTGAAGGTAGGAAAAATGGACACCAATATTAAGGTTGGGTGGGTGGTAACTAGATAAATGAGCCACAATTTCTGTTAGTTACATTATTAATACTGGCTGTGAAACTAACTGGATGGATGACGCACAGTTTGGCTCGCATTATTATTTGTTTTAGTTTTGTAGAATCCTCTGACGAGTTTTGTTTTTATTTCAAGGAAATAGAAATAGAGAGAGAAAGAGCTGCAGCTGCTTTGAGATTAGAACGTGAAATTGCGATTGAAAAGCTTAATCAAGAACTGAAGCGTAAGGTATTTTCCGAACTATGTAATACTATGGTACATTTTTATGTTTAAAAGCTTGAAAGTTGATGGACTTTTTTTCAGGAAGAAGAAACAAATCTTAAACTTGAGAAAGGAGATCTTCTAGCAAAAGCTGAAATAACAGCAGCTATTGCAAAAGAGAAGGCACTCTATTTGAAGGATGTGAAGGATATAAAACAAGAAGTAAGATTAGTCATGCTTCTTTATTGTGCATGTGCATGCATCACATGAATGATTGCCAGATTATAATTTTTATTTACAGCTGGAAGCTTTGCGTATGGTCTTTTATGCACGATCAGAAGAAGTTCGCCATAGCCATACGGCTCATAAACTGGCTGTGGTAAGGCCCATGGACTAGTATAAATAAGATAAGATGGCTTGCTTGCTTTTTTCCATGTATATATATATGTATGTACGTATGTATTTGACACTTGGAATAAATCCAATGTTTTAATAGGGAACCTTTGCTTTGGAAGATGCAATGAAAAATGGTGCTCCAGTAGAGAAGGTTATCAACTTAATTTTTGCATCTTATGGAGGCCATGGTTCAGATCCTCTTTTAGATGCTGCTTTATCGTCTCTGCCCAAGGACGTCCATAGAAAAGGAACAAAGACTCTTGCCCAACTGCATCAACAGGCAAGCTTATCATTGGTTTCTTATTTTTAATAGCTGAGAAAAATCTGTCTCATGTTTATGTGCAACAGTTAATTAATGTAACGTGAAATTGCACATAATTGTCTAAAACCATCTTATGTTCATTGCAATCCCTGTCCCTTGAAGTTTTATGCATTTAGTACAAAAAATTAAGAACAATGTCTCAAAATAGCCTCCTCAAGCACATGTAAAATTGGATAATTACCACAGAAAGACAACAAAAGACATCCAGCTTGGTCTGAGAAATCTAGAGCTGCTTTTCAAGATGGCAAGTTGAATCCTTGGATGTGCACATAGAGATAAAAAGGGACAGGAGAATGTGTTCATGTTTTACTGATTTACCTTTGAAGCCTTCCACATAAAATGGAGAATCCAACATAGGTCTAAGTTTGAGTACTATTGCAGTCGCTGTAATATTTTATATTGTGAAAATTATGGAGCGCATCTGGCTGATGCCCAAGATAGTAACATTTGCCATCATGTTGGTGCTCAAACATGCAGACATTGAAAATAGAAACCGGAGTTGGCTGAATATTGAGGCAAACAAAAATAAATTGTGGCATTTGCTGCCTCAGTACACCAGAAAAAGTAGAACATAACACTCTAGAATACCTTGGATATGAGGAATTAATTTTTCAAGAATTCCAACGAAGTTGCAATAGCTTTCAAAGATTCCTAATGAGGATGGAACCATCATTGACAACAGATGGAATTGTCTTTGCGTTTTCCCGACCTCATAACCAAAGCCACAGAGATTGTGAAATTTTAAGAATTATGCTAACTTTTCATTTCAATTTTAATTTTGTTTTACCATTTCCAAATCCTCCACCTATACAGCTGGGGATGGGTTTTGGTCTCAGTGGTTATGTTGGACCCACGTAGACTTTAGTATATCACCATCTCCTTTCTATGACTAAACCTTAGGGCAGGTAAACAGAGCTTTGTCTTATCCCATTTCTGTTTGTTGTTTCTGCAGTTTGACAGCATGAAGAGTGCAGTTCTAGAATTGTCCTTGATACCTGCTTCGGGTGGTGGTTTTTTAAGTCATGCAGCTGCTAAAGCAATATCTGTACTAAAGGTAGCATTTAATTTGTATCAGATTTCATGAAAAATAATTGCATTGCCTCATGGAAAAAGATAGAACCATTGTCTATACTCTTGACATCCCATTTGAAAATATTTTTAGCTGGATGTTATCCTCGACCCAAATGCATGAATGCGGTCCCACATCAACAGGGTAGGTTTTTAGATGCTAATTCATATTATGGTGGATACAATGGATTTGGGACTGCAGACCTCGTTAGTTACCCTGGGATTCGGAGAAGTGATTGTTCGTCTTTACTTCATCACACTCATTGGTTGAGAGAGTTGTACATGTAATCAATCTTTTGATATGGATGAGTGGTGCTTTTGAAGGAAAATAGCATGGAGTGATTGGGATCTAGCCATTATTTATTTAGTGTTTTTGGAGTATGATGGTCTAGCCATGTCGTGTTTCGGTACCCAAATTAAGTGGTTGTTTAGACTTATTACTAGATGGATAATTTGTTTTTCATTTATTAACATGCAAAGTTGATTTAGTATTGGTGTTTGCTTTAGTTGCTCAAATTGACCTATTTTTTGGATGACTATATAGAAGAGTGAGTTTTTTGTTTCACTTCTTTTTTTGATGCAGATCAAGGAAGAAGGGAAGTACTCAGATGGAATAGACTCTATTGTTAGCCAAGTACAAAGATGTTTGTCAGATGGAAATCTTGTAGATGCTGCTGACTTGATTGAAAAGAGTGTGAAAGGAACTGAAGCAGAAACATTAGTTGCAGATTGGGTTAAGCAAGCACGCGAACGAGCAGTGATGGAACAAGTTCTTTTGCTTTTACAAGCTCATGCAACTGCTGTAGCATCCAGCTTGGCATAGTTCGGGTCAGTAATGGTGAAGATCACATTTGCAATCACTTTGTAGCTTTTGTTATTCAACTGTTGGATAGCATCCAGCTGGGTGTAATTTAGGGCTGAATATCTGCCAGGCTTGGCAATAATTATTAAGCAATTTTTGTACGTGCTACACAAATTTTGAAATAAAGCTTGTATTGTAAGTTGTGAATGAAAAATGAGTTCCACATGTATAGCTTATAGTGGCAAAAATTTACGGAGTGTTCCAAAGCTTTCTTACACGAAATTTCAGTGGACAATGATTTTATTCTCATGTTTGGGAAGAGTCTAAATTGATTTTCTCTTCCAGACATAACTCCATGTTAATTGTTAATATGGTTATTTGCCATTGATTCAATGTCCCTCTATCTCCAAGTGCTAAAGACTTGGGAGAAGCAATAATGTCATTATACGTATGGATGTCTGTTATTGCATTGCAGCGCGAATTAAGTCGATTTGGCATTGTGTAATTTGCACAAGGGGGATCTTCTTGCATGTACAGATACACTATTCTAGTGCCTATTTTCTTGCGTTATACATTGATGTGTAACCACCCACCATTGTCTTTGTGGTAGATGTTTTCTCTTTGTGTGTTCTTTGTGTACAAACCATGAGGTTAATCCACTACCTCTCTTGTATGCTCCTCTTGCCCAATATCTTCACAAGGTCCTATAATTCTTTGATGACCTTGTCTATTCCAAAGCACGTTGATACACAAATCAATATCATAAGCTTGATGAAGTCTTGGTATGTAGTTGTATGATTATGAAACCATAAATACTTATTTTTTTATGTCAATTTTGTTTTAAATGTCTAATGTAGTTTTTCTTGTAAATGAATTGTTATTTTGGATATTAATATTTCTAGATTTGGATCTCAGTTGATGGATCTTAGTAGGGCATTAAAATAAGCTAGCCTAAGAATCCTCCAAAGCTCCAAATTAGAGCAGAACGCAACGGATTTGCAAGAGGATTAGTTAAAGTCTATCATTTATTGGAGCTTTCCTTTTTTTCCAAAAAAACTCCTTCCATTAGTTATAAAATTTTACAGATTAGAATGCTATATACAAATCCCAAAGGGATGCAATAGTTCCATCTTATATGGTGGCCTACTAACTCAAGAAAGGGAGAGGACAACCATTATAGGATGAAGGTTAATCGTTGTCTTTCGATTCCGTCGGATCTGCCCGTGAGGCCATTGTATTGGCGCTTTAGAGTGGCTACAACGTCACTCCATATTTGCAATAACATTGCTTGATGCAAGCTTTGATTGGAAAAGACCCATTGTTTTCAAAGTATCCCTTGTGCCTTTATCACTAGTGTCATGCCCTCCTCCCAATGTTTGTACTTGTCTATTGGGGTCTCCCATGATAACCAATATACATTCCCCCACTTGATTGTACCTTGCACCTAACATAATTGCAATAGGCGGTCAATCCCCCGCCATATTCGATGGGTCTCTAGGCATTGGAACTATGTATTACTAGCCATTGGAACGTGGTAATTTGCGTGGTGTTGGATCCATATTTTCCGCCAAAACTTAGTAATAATTACATGGGGAACACGATATGTGTGCCAAATCTTTGCAACAGTTGGCTCTCCAGCAGTTCGAGTGGCTAGAATGTGGCATCCCAATCTAGTCATGAATTGGAAGAAACAGATGACTTTGCTTTGTGGACCCGCATAAGGATCACCCATATAGCTTACGTAGCCATGTGTTTTCCATTTACGACCTGTATATGCAAATACTCAAATTGCCATGTACGATGTTCTATTCGAGCTTTCTGATGTATTTTGGAGCCTTTCATCATAAATACATTACATGCTGGTTGAAATAAATGCTTGTTTAAAGATAATGATCTTCTAATTGCACAGGGGTGAAGGCTGAGGAAATGGTTGACCTCATCGTTTTGGCCGTAGTGGTGGTACTAGTATAGATAGCTCTAGTAGACAGATCGCCGACAAAGAGATCAAATCGTGTAAATTTTGACTTAATACTTTGGGATCCTTATAATTGTGAAGGATTCATATATATATATATATAGAGAGAGAGAGAGAGAGAGAGAGAAGCCGATTAAGATTGGCAGAATGTTGCCATAAATTTTGACAAATAGTAACAATAAGAATATCTTGTTGAGAAATTGAGTTTCTTTGTACAAGTCATTTTTGCTTGAAGACATTTATATGGAAAGCTTGAGCATCCTTATAATAATATTGCAAATACATTGGGCACATCAAGTTGTTTTTACAATCAAGTATGGTTAATGAAGTAGCAATCGCCTTTCAGAATGTGGTGTTTGTGAGCATGAGGATCATGTGATGGTATTATTTTCCTCTTGTATTCCTATTTTGGTATTTTCCACATTTTTCAAATTTTTATGAAATTTTAGTGATTTTATGCATTTTGTTATTCATTTAAATCATCTGACAATATAAGTGTGTAATTGATTACTTAATCAAAAGTTCAAAGGATTTACTTTAAGTGCACTCTTTGAAAAATTAAGTGTACTATAATTGCTAAATCATCGGTAATATGTTTTACACCAAAACCAAAACCAAAATCAAACCACAAAACCACGATTTAAATGTTTAACAACTTAACAGTTTGTAAATCTTCAGAACCGTTTGGTTTGAGGTTGATTTGTTTTAAATGGCTCAGTTTCAACGATTTTGAACTAAATGGTTTCATGGTTTGGTTCAGTACAGTTTGGTTTAAGTTCCAACTTTTTCAAGAATTTGGTTTGAGACTCCCAAACCAAACCGTTGTTGATTGCTAGTGATTGGTATAGGAGATATTTCAATACATTTTAGCAATGGTTCTCATCTTGCCATGAAAACTACCCACAAGATCTTTGGGAGGGACATTGTACTTTGTCACTTTCATTGATGATGCCACTAGGAAATTTTGGGTCTATCCAATTAAGGGAATAGGGCACAATGCTTAAGGCTTTACTTCAGACAATGGAGATGTGTATACCTCTCACGAATTTAGTCACTTTTATAAGTCTCTAGAGGCATTTAGAAAGAGTTTATGGCTCCTTACACCCCTATCAAGAATAAAACTATTCAGGATTGTGTTGTCTCTATGCTACATTATGCAAAACTCTCATAATTTTTTGGGAAAAGCTATTTTTAACAACAATTCATGTTAATCTATCACCAAACGCAATCATAAGCCTGAAAGTAGCACGAGAGTTGTCGATCAGCAAGACACTGCACTATGACTCATATGTGCATATTTTGAATAAATTAACGTAGAAACTGGATTATAAATGTAGGAAATGTATTTTTTTTTGTTATGGAATCGATGGGTAGTTTGGATATCGCTGATGGGATACTTAGTCTCATACTATTGTTAGAAGTAGCGATGATGTTTTTAATGAAAGCAAGATGCATAAGCGACCCATTAAGGAGGTAGAAGTGAGAAAAGTGGTATTTAAGGATGTTATACCTTATGTTACCGTAAAACAAGATTTCCACTAATGTTGATCCTCCTACATGTGGTCAACCACTTAAAAATGTTGTTAACCAGGTTGATGATGATGCTTAACATGATGATATTCAGAATGATGATGTTTAGCATGATGTGTTCAAAATGATGTTTCCCATGCACAACCTTATCATGGTATTCAGGCTCAGGAATCCTTGGGGAGATGTACACGTGTCCCCAAACCGCCTAGTAGATTTACGGATTTTGTAATGCTAACAGATGCCAGTTACCTTCTTGTTATCATGAAGCCATATCACTCCATGATCATGCTAAGTGGATGCATGCAATGTAGAGTGAATTGGATAGTATTATTCATAATAGTGCCTTTGCCAAAAGGTAGGAAAACATTGCCATGTAAATGGGTATATAAGTATAAATAGCCAACCGATAGTGCTAAAAATGTTCCACATGATGACTACATTATGCATGAGGTTCACATTCAAGGTTGCTAATAACGACTTTGAGTTATTTCAAATGGATGTACAAACAACTTTTTTGCATGGATATCCAATGAGGAGATCTATATGGAACATCTGAAGGGTTCTGAGGTTCATGGAAAAATGCATTTGGTGTGCAAGCTTAAGAAAAGTTTGTATGGTCTTAAGCAATCTTGTCGAAGTGGTATAAAAAATTTGATGCTTACATTATGTCCCAAGGTTATAATAGGTGCAATGAATACTTGCTTCTACATATAAAGAAATGTCTAGATGGCACATGTGATTTTAACTCTATGTAGATTATATGTTCATTGTTGGTAAAAACAAGGATGAGATGTCTACGCTAAAGAAAATTTTGAGTCAAACATTTGATATGAAAATTTTGGGAAATTCAAAACACTTCCTTGGCATATGTATCAATGATTATAAGAGTAATGGATGTTTTGCTTGTCTCAATCTAAGTATGTAATATGTATCCTAAATATTCATGAAGTTTAATATGGAGAGTGCAAAACATTTGCACACACTTACGAATTGGCAACAGCTAAACTCAAGCCTGAATTGAACCGTTAAAACCATTTTTCAATGGTTTGGCGGTTCAATTTAGGCTTGAGCTTCCTTAACCGGTTTGAGTTTGGTTTGGGATGGCTCAAGCCAAACATAACCGATTTTGGCCAAACCATTTCCAAATCGGTTAAGGCTTTAATCAGCTTGGGTTAACCACTTTGGTTTGGTGAGGGCCAAACTATTTAAGCGGAAACCAACACACTATTATTTGAGTGTCCCAAATCTGATGATGAAAAGGAGTCCATGAGCAAAATTCCTTATCAATCTATTGTTGGTAACCTCATGTACGATATGATAGTGACTAGGCCAAATATTATATAATTTACAATGGGATTTATGAGTAGGTTTTTATCAAATCCTCTTCAGAAACACTAGGAAGCAGTTAAGATGATACTAGGATATCTAAGTGGCACTACAAATAAGTGTCTATGTTTCTATTATTGGATATATCGAATCTGATTATGTTGGTTGTTCTGAGAGTAGAAAGTCTACTTAGAGGTACACTTTTTTAGTTTATGGGAGGTACCATATCTTGGAGATCTTGCCTCCAAGAATGGGTTGCTCTCCCTACTGCAGAAGGAAGGTATGTTGCAACTAGTGAGGCATGGAAGGAAGTTATAGGGAAAGACTAGCCTGTGACATGGGCATACCTCACCTTGTACCCAGATTGTTTTGTGATACTTAAGAGTTAGAGTACCATTGCGCTGGCTAAAAATCTGGTGTATCATGTGAAGACCAAGCACATTGGAGTTTGATACCATTTCATTAGGAAATGCTTAGTTGTGGGTTCCACAAAACTCAATCAATTAATAGGGAGACTACTGTGTGCTATACTGCAATTAGCTAATTGACAAGCTTAATTGCACCTTAGTAAAGAATGAAGTAGCTACTATAACACCTAATTGATTAGCAATGCGATCGATAGGATGATTCATATTGTAACTAGAATGGTTGAGGACGTTATGGAAGAAGAATTGGGTGGCATGATGATAATGAAACAAGTGTTAGATAATCAACAAATTTAAGATTTTCGATTGGACGCAAGAAAACTATTAAAGTTATGCTTTTTAATCCCTCCTCCAAATTGAAAAGACATTTCATTACATTCCAATTAGAATTTCAAATTAGAGGATTTGAACTCCTAACCAGTGGATTAAGTCTGCGCAAGCTAACTAGCTTTTCCATCAGAAACATTTCCTAATTATTATTTAAATGGATCGCACAAATTTTTATGTTAGTTTTAATCTGGTTCTGTGATTAATTTTTGGTGCTGAAGGCAATTGGGTAGAATGATTACTGATCAGTTTTTACCAGGTAGCTGTGAGACGTGAAACCGGATATTGATCTTAGAACCATTATAGTTAAATCAACCCAAGGTTGACATTATTCTCAACATCATCGTCATAAAATAACATGTAACGACAACTGCTACTTGTAAATTCTGCAGTACAACCGTTTATTGTAATCAGTACAGAATCAATGAAAAGAATTGTATATGATTTGACAGAGATTAACATCTATCGGCACACACATATATCATTGAGGTGTCGATCATTCTATTATTTAAATTTGTAGTTAAATCAAATGATTTAATCTGAGTCTGTTGCACCTTGCCCTCGCATAGTATTGATGTGATTACGGAGCCCGGGACGTCCATACGCATCCAGCCTGTATAATCAGAAAATTTTGATTAAAAAAACTTCAGTTTAGTAGACATAGATCAATAAATTTAGTCTCCAAATTTATCGGATTTAAATTTAACTCATCTAAACATCTGATGAATAATAAACACTGTATAATTCGGATATTATAATGAAATCAAGATTACTGATTACAAAACTTGATGTATGGGAGACTGCACATAATAGATTAGACAAAAAATTGAACAAGAAGTTAGAACAAATCATTCGAGGAAATTGGCCAGGAAGTTATACAAAATCATTAAACGAAATTGATCAGGAAGTTAGACAAAATCATTAGAGGAAATGGATCGAGAAGTTAAACAAAGCCGTTAGAGAAATTGGAGCAATAGCTAGACAAACTCAACTAGACGAAATAAAACAAGAAAATAGACAAAATGGAGCAAGAAGCTATACAGATTTTGATTATAATGGAATCATTCAGTAACTTTGAGAAGAAGATGTTATTGATTCGTTAATTAAGGTCGGATTCACTGGTTCCATTCGAGAGACATTCAGACTTATCATGGAAGTAACGTCACAAGAACTAGCAGGAAATTCGTTAGCTGCAGTCGTAACTACAGATAGTATGGAGAATCAGATGATTTAAGATGGAGAAAGACGGATACCACATGATCAATAATCTGACAGCTTAATTTTTGCAGGGAATCAGATAAATTTAAAGAAACGGGAGATGCTGTCTTAAATATCTACATAAATTCTGTTGCATACTCACTCAGAGAAGGATGAAGTAAGATTTACGGATAAAAAATGTTCATTATCCTATCGATGAACTAGGGTGTACTAATATGGAGAAATCCAGCTTAATTGAAGCAACAACGAGCTACTTACGTACCAGTTTCTCGATGAAGTGTGGAGTCACATCTGAACAGTCTGCTATGCGAGAGAGGGGCCATGGAACGCCATGCTCGTTCTGTGCGAGAGCAGAAGAAAGCTCCAAGATGAACGCACGCACAGCATCCGAAAGCTCCATCGCTTCTCTCAGAACACCACGATGGTGGACCTCATGGTTACTCGTAATAAGATTTACGTCCTTCATGATATTACATGATTTAATAAACATCGCATTGCCCCTCTCATGGTGATTCTTAGAATCGACGTTGTCCAAATTACCAGTGGTGGACATATCGGAATTCATACAATAATTACCAGAGAAGCGAAGCTTCATGAGCTCCAAGCGAGCTAGATTCAACTCATCATTCATCCAGGAGCGATGATTCTCGATTCTCTGTGCAGCTTCACGCACACTCACCACAGCTTCCACGGCCTTACCGAGCAACTGCACCAATCTATTTCCTAAGCTTTGTTCCTTCATATTATGCAAAAGAGTAGAAGATTCTAAAATACTGTTGCTATTTATAACCAGACTTTCACCCCCTGATGAATTAGCCATGACTGCACATAAGCTTCTCGTGCATAAGAGGGCTAGGTCACTATCAGTGGTCATTACGTCTTGAACCAGACGATTAGACCTATTGTCACCTGCACGAAGATGATCGGTCGAATATGGAGTACCATCATCATTATAATTACCTCTGATTGCAGATGTAATTACATCACTACAGGGCGTGTAGCTAGATTTGGAGCAAGTAGCAGGAGAACGCTCAGAATTACAAATTATTCTGCTTTTCTCATTATTGGAGGCTGAATGATCACATGCTGCTGTTGAATGTGTCCTAGTTGGCGTTGATAAACTATTTATACGTTGATCTGCACCAGCATGATTTAAGCGATGCTTAAGCTTTAAAAGTTCTTGCTTGTATTCTCTGACGTAGTGCTTCAAGATGCCTCCTAATGTTTCCTGAATCTCTTCTGTGAAAGCTTGGAATCCGCTTGTCTGCCACAACAGGAGCGACTCATACTCACGATCAAAGAGGAGCTTGAGAACAGAGGGAGAAGTTTCGGAGGGAGGAGTTGCAGACGGATCAACGGGGTTAAGAATAGTGGCCCGAAGAGGACGAGGTCGAGCAGGAAGAGTTTCAGATCCAGGATTTCCAACATTATAGCTAACCCTTTTCTTGATTCCACGACATCCAGACGAAACTAAGGATGTCATAAGTCCCAATTCCTCTCTCAATTTAATGCTATTTTGTTCGTTATGGCCGAGGTTTAAGGCCGAACATTCATGGCCAGTCTTATCACCTACAAATTCTTTCTCCTGCTGTATATTAACTTCTTGCAGTATCGCCTGCTGCATTAGAACCCGATTCTGTTTATGTAATTTGAGTTCATTTGGTGCAGAAGTTAGCTGTAATGGCGAGCCTTCAGCTGTACCTAATTCGAAGGTCGGGGATCGTTTGCGCCTGCAGTGTTTGGTAGAGGCTGAAACAGTACGAGAATTTATTAATGGCCACCTTAATATAGTATTATTCATGAAACCTAATGAAGGAACTCTCTGACCAGGAATTGTGTGATCGATTGGCTTGCTCTCCACTATCTGTTGCGCTGTATTATCTCCATCAGTAGGACTGTCATGACCTTCCATTATTTTCATAGATTCCTGCTCTTTTACTTCTCCTTCACCAGCTGCAGCTAATTGCAGCAGATCTTCTGCGGCAGCAACAGTAGCGCTACAATATTCGTGTGCACCTACCTGATTATAATAAGTAGACATAGCGGAAGGAATCCTTGCGTTCCTGAAGTTACTAATGCTGATCAGCTATGGCGTATATAAGATATTATTTTGCAACTTCAGCTGACACTAATTTAACTGCAGAAGAAGAAGCTACTTATACGGATATATAAAAACCATGGAACTTTGTGCTCGAACTTTCCACAGCTAAGCAGCCGTGGCTTCTGCGTCTTTCTTTTACGTTCTGCTGCTTCTTTGCGTTCTTTGGATCGGAAAGAAGATCGCAGTTTTTGGCGTTATCAGTCGAGGGAAGTTCTGCGATGGAATCCTGGAAACAGAAAAGAAGAAGAAGAAGAAGGAAGAAGGAAGAAGAAGCTAATTACGATGGATCAGTAGCGCGTTGATCAGAAGCCCCGCCATAGCTGGCCTTCACGTTCCTTGCTTCTTTCTTCTTCTGCTTCTTCTTCTTCTTCTTCTTCTTCTTCTTCTGCTGCTGCTGCTATGTATGGCGCCAGCTGGCACTTTCTTCTTTGCAAGGAAATTTGTGACAGTATATCAGCGCTAATCACGTGCAGTTGGCATGATTATGACGAGGTGATTAGGCGCTAATCACATGCTGATCCCGCGATTAAGAGCAGGTGATTAAACGTTAATCACCTTCGGAATCTTCTAACCAAACGATGCTTTTGATTCCGTAATGATGGCATGACGCCAGCAAGGCCGCGCAATGACGTCATCGCAGGTGGGGTGGCGATCGGTCCCACCACTGCGCATAATGCTAGAAAATAAAAATAATAAACAAATTAGAAAATTAATTTAAACACCCGAATATAAATAATATCAGGGAAGGATTTATTTACTGAAAAACAAAAAGAAATAATAGAGAAATACATAATAAGTATGTAATCATCATCACTTTAGCAATGCATGCATGCACACGTACGTACATACATATACACACACACACATACATACATACATACATACATACTAGATACATACATACATACAAACATATACACACACACATACATACATACCGACGTGTCTATTAGCTACCAAAATTCAAATCACACATACATACATATATATACATGTGCTTGTACATAAAATGTTGTTGCCCAATGTTCTATAATCATCATCACTGTTATTAATACGCATATTAGTAGCTTCTTGCCATACAAATGTCATAATACATACATATATACATGTGTGTGTGTGTGTGTGTATACATATAGGCAAATCTATAATGAATGTCACCATGATGAATGGTAGGTACCATCACCACCACCATCCCAAGTGTCCACTAGACCCACCTTGGAATCAAAGTAGTGCTCTTATCAATCTAGCTTACTATGCTCAAGGCATCAAACCACCCTTACTAGGCCACCATCCAACTACTTCTGGTCAGGTAAGGCGTCCTCTACATACATGTGTGTGTGTGTGTGTGTGTGTGTGTACATATAGGCAAATCTATAATGAATGTCACCATGATGAATGGTAGGTACCATCCCAAGTGTCCATTAGACCCACCTTGGAATCAAAGTAGTGCTCTTATCTATCTTGCTCACGATGCTCAAGGCATCAAACCACCCTTACGAGGCTGCCAGCCAACTGCTTTTGGTCAGGTAAGGCGTCCTCTCCATGTTATATATAATTGTCTCATTGACACCCTTGGTTCAAGAGCTTATAAAACATACATGTATACATTTTGCTTTTTCTTTGCCTACTTATTATGCCTTATGTATTCATCTCCTTTTTACACAAGTCTAAGATTGGATCCATGGAATATGTGTTTTAGGTATAAGTTTATAACCATTTCTATGATATCACAACATGTAATGTTTCTTTGTGGTGTCCATTACCACATTACTACAACTTCCACATTGTTAATTGAGTAGTATCCTCTCATTTAATATCCATGCCTCTTGGATGTTTGTTTTACACATGAGGTGTGTATGATAATAATGGAGGCATAGCCTTTTACGTACTATTTCATGGCATGGATCGTCATCATAGGGCATCATTTCATATTGATATGCAAACATAAATCATATGGAAAACTTTTACCTAAACATTTGCCCGAGGTCTTGGCTCAAGATACCTCATTGCCCTCCTTGCACAGAAAACATTCAAAGTCATTGTCATAAACATTCAAAGTCATTGTCATGTTAAGACATAGTTGGATCTTAAGACAAAGGTGGGTGATGTATATCATAGAGTTCATCTCAAGATGGTCCAAAGGTAATTTTGCAAAAATTTTCCATAGAACCCTAAATACATAAAATATTGTGTGGCGGGAGAAGCATAATATTGAATAACAAATACAAAAAAATCTCTATTTATATACAATAAGTACAAGATTGGTTTTGAATGCATTAGCCAAATTTAGCATTGAATGAGAAAGGCTTTGTGATACTATAACTTTTCTACATGTACTACCCCTAGCTTTGCACAAACATTATCACTAACGCAAAACTTAATTACCTCTAGTGAAGAATGGTGGAAAACCTCAATTTGAATAGCTTCCAGTTGATAGTAGTCTAACAAGGATGATGACCTATGTATAAGAAGAATATTGTTATGAATATTGAGAATCGACTAGGTAGGCAATGTGCATATAGAGTTAAACTCACATAGATGTCTTTGTCTAAATACAAACTTTCTATTACGTATGAGTGTAGCTCACAATGGTAGTCCTCGTGTGCGCTCACACCTAATTGGAGCTTACATGGAATCCGATCTCTAAACTTAGTTTACACATATAATTGTCACAACAATTAAGTGTAAGAGAAAGTTCAAATAGGGTAGATATTTTGTGTTTTCTCTTATTGGCGAGGCAGTTGACAATAGTGGGGATATTCCTTTTTTGTCAATTGACTTATCATTTAATATTATCTACCTTCCTAAATTCAAGTTAGTGTTCGATAATCTTAAAGTCACTAGCATATATGTCAAGACTAAGTACGTCTTAACCTGCCAGCAAAAAGTATTCTTCTAGTTAATTGGATTGCCCTACTTCCTCTTTCCTAAATACATTATATCTTACTCCTCTACAGTTTCCCACATTGACACCTCATCAAACCATATGATTTTTATGTCAACACTAAGTACAATCTTCACCTACCAGCAAATAATATTCTTCTAGTCGGCATTACTAGTCAATCGGGTTACCCTACTTTCCCCTTTCCTAAATACATTATGGCCAACTCATATACAGTCTCCCACATTGACACCTCATCGACCCCTATGATTGGGTTGGCACAATAGCTACCCTCGTTTGGAAAGCTATCACAAAATGTGCACTCTAAAAATAACAACTTGGGTTGAGGTGGATCATTAACTACATCTAACAAATACTAGAGTGTGTTGTTTGGGAATAATAGAGTTTGCAAGGTAGCATAATGTATCGAATTGTTGACAACAAACTTCACAAAATGCAAGTCAACCCAAGTATCTATTTAGTGGTAAATTAATAATGAAGGTACTACAAACATCTAATATACTACTAAATCATCACTCTATAGATGATAGTTTATAGGAAATTTTAAGTAGTTTATTAATTGTTTTGAAAACTTAAGGATAAATTTTAGGTTACAATGTTTCCTTATGGGAATGCAAGTTTTGGATAAAACTTAAATGCTAGTAAATAGAGAAAGATGGTGTGCATGTTTAGTAAATTTGTTATGACAATGCACATGAACCAAGCCATCAAGAAGGAAACACAAGAAAGATTATGGACCAATGCCATTTCAAAGCAAGAATGAATCTAAAACCAAGCAAGGAGGGGAAAAGGAAGGGCTAAAGCCTAAAACCTAGCATAACCAAAGCCTAAAGGAAGCCCAATGCACAAGGAAGACCATTAGAGGAGGCATAAGGGGAAGCTCATCAAGCACAAGCAATTGAGATAGATATCTTTTTAGCATCCCACAAGATACTAATGGTGATCTTTGGTATGGGGCCTAGCCCATGGCAAGGATCAAACTTGAGAAAGCCAATAAGATGTGCCAAGACACTCCCAAGACAAAAAGAAATAGGGTGGACATGGTACCATGGTTTATGCTCATAGTGCCACCTGATCTTCCCATGAGAATTGGTGAGCAAGATTGATCAAGCAAAGAGAAGACAAGAAAACGCTTTCAAAATACAATGTGGAGATTGCATTTGGATACACAAGCAAAGAAAAGTGCACAATTGTGCAAAACCTTCTTGTTTTATGTTAAAAACTCTTTCTGACTTTTATTCCATCTAATAAAGACCAATTATTGTATGATTACTTTGAAGATACCCTACACATCATTATAATTGAAAACAAAGGAGAAACTTTGGTTGTTCACACCTCGAGGAAGGTGTGGCAATTATCCAATGTCTTATACAAAAACTCATCACAATTGTGTAACTTAGTGCAAATTCTCCCTATTGTGGTTGCTTCATCCTTGTCTTAACATGATGACAAATCTAGGCATGATAACATTCCCTTATTAGCTTAAATATGGTGTTTTCTAAGAGACTCCACTAAGAATCATGTATTATTGGACATAATGTTTTCAAATATTACAAGCATGGCACTAGTTCTTAGCAACCGGCAACAAATCAAACCGAACTGCAAAACCACCGCATAACAACTTAATGGTTTAAAACGGTTCAGTTCAGTTTAAGTTTCATTATTTTTAAATGGCTTGAGTTTGACACGCTCGAATCAAACCATTGACAATTGTTACTAGTTATTGAAGAGCATAAATAAAATAGTTGTCTACAATTCCATGTTAGCTTTTCATTCAATTATGTTAATAAACTCTCCATTTATTTAACTACACATAATGTCTACTCAAGGGTATTTTTCTGGTTAAACTTTCACAAGAACATGATTATGCTGCTTGCACCAAGCTCCTCTCTACAAATTACATTCACCCTATCTTGCTCTAAATTGATTGGCATTCCAATTGTCTGCATTTTGTAAAAACAGTGTTATCCATATTTTATCACCAATGATGAAATGAAATTCGATTTAGTAGAAAGATTTCATAAAATGTCTGTAATGTGTATCTTTTAATCAATTTCGATTCAGAATTGTAAAGGCCACACCATGTTTTTAATAGGCATCTTCCATTTTTGCAATATCTCATAAATTACCATATTTAAAACCCCACATGGCTAATTTTTTCTTCTGAAGCATTTTTCTTTCTAAACCCTTTTCATCGTAACCCTACAAATACTTCATCATTTAACTCATGTAAGCACTGATTTTATGATGTAGTGCTAATTTGTCACTCTTGCATAAATCATAAAAAACGCACTCGCTAAGAAATGCTGACCAAGAAAAGACAGTACAAATCATTTGTAGTCAGTCTGAATTGCACATGAAACACCTTTGTTCTCATTTGAAAATGTACCCCGTTTTCTTGAATCAAAATGCTCATGTGAAAATGTTTCGGTCTGGTTCATCAAAATTTATATTTTACATCCATTGGTTCACGCACCATGAACAAGGAGGAAGAAATAAAATAATCAGCGCTCACGAGCAAAGAATTGAGTAACTTTCCTTAGACCAACTGTATTTCCTTTTTTGGCCATCTTTGTTTTCGCAGCCACAACATTTCCATCTTTTCTCATCTACATGAGCATAATTATCCTTAGTGTGTATATAATCAAAATCAAGCCAGGCGATGAGATGGAAATTGTTTGAAATTACCATACTTACAATATTGGGCTTGGGATCAAAACTATCACTGGCATCAACAGGAAATGATTTCTTCAATGTTTGTAAATCCACACTGGCAAAAAAAAGGAAAGAAAAAGGCACATGACCATCATTGATCTCTTTCATACATATGAAAGCTAGACACTGAGAGGTACTATAGTCAATAAGAAAATGGAATATTCAAATTACACAGACATAGAACTAAATTAGGTGTATGCAATACCCAAAGTGTTTATAGAGCATCTCTAGCCATGGTGATTCTTTTAAATAATCTCCGATCAATCCTATGGCATGAGCCTCTGAAAAAAGAATATGTATATATATGGTGTCATTGCAACTTCAACAGTGTAACGTTATAACAAAAAGAAAATCATACGAGAGCCAAAGAAGTTCATTATTGCAACTTTTTCTTTTAAACATTTGAAAATATTCTTATAAGCTAAATACTTGTGCCTTATTACCCTTTGCTCCTTCCAACATGCTACTATAACCCTCCAATGCATCCAAACCATGCATAGTAAGCTTCACCTGAGGTGAAAAAAATTAAATCATATGAAGAATCAATCATTGTAACCATGCAACAAGTAACATATTAAGCAAAAAACAAGATACCGTAATTGAAAGGGTTCAATGAAAAGACAAGATTTAAACGTTGACCATAATTCATCTTTGAGGACATTAACAAAAGCCATCAAACAAAGGCACGCACAAAAAAGAAAAATATTAAGAAGGATCTGACTGCCAATTTCTTTTGGATTCAGCCGATCTAACAAAATCAGATGTGACAGAATGTCTTTGTCAAGAGTCTTTTCACATTATTGTTCTAGCACCTCATGATATAATAAACAAGACTCTCAAAACTTCTCTCAATAGAAAACCTTGTGTCTTGAACTTGTAGTTTACACCATGTGAGAAAGAAAGTTGTTACCAGTGAAACCATTAACGGCTAGTTATAACCCAATGGCTATTTTTGTAAGGATATTTAGAAATTTTAGCAATTTATACAACTTTTTAGTAATACACCCAATTTTACATTAAATTACATAAATAAAACCAATATCTACCAAAAATTAGCTATGCAATGTTGGGAAATTTTTGAAAAATTAACCCTACTTTCTAAACTTGAAGAGTTTCATGCTATGAATTCCTCATCCAAGCATTCAAATGAATTGTTAGTAAAAATACATTCCATTATCGGCTTACCTAGAAGAAAACAATTACAGCTCAAAAACAGAACAAAAGAATGAGATAACTAGAATTTGCGAGAAATATTGGTCATAACAGGTTTGAGGATTCCAAGGCATAATGCATTTTTTTGAAGTTGCAATAGAAAGTATAGAAGATTTGCTTGATTTTTCTTTCAGTAAACCAGCAAGAAGAGCAAAAAAAATGTCTTACAAAATACAACCATTCAAATTAATTCAGTTTAAGAGGCTCCAACCATTCAAATGAATTGATAGAAAAAATACAATTCGTTACCTCCTTATCTAGAAACAATTAGAGCTCTATAATGCAACGAAAAAATGAAATAGCCAGAATTTGTGAGAAATCTTGGTCGCAAAAGATTTAAGGATTTCATAGCGTAATGTGATTATTATCATGCAGTGAGTCCTTAATATTTTTTCTTGCAAAAATGGACATCTTTTTTCCAGATTTTTAAAATTTTGAAAAAATAAATAAATAGGAAGATGTTAGAATGGACACACCTTACAACAAAGCCAAGACAGAACTTTAGTATCATCAAGCCTATAATACTTTGAAGATCCAACTTCTGCAAAAAACAGATTGATTCTGAGCATAAAATCTAATCGAGAAATATAAATGATTTTCTAGAAAGATCCATGTACCTTTTACTTCACAGACCACATCAAGAAAAGTAGGTGGGAGCTGCGAAAGACTTAAATACCCAGGATAACCATCGACATACAAAATTTCCTCCAATGCCCTAAATTTTCCAAGGTCATCCGCTTTCTAAAGAAAGAAACAATAGGAATAGTACAGCTTATTAGCCCTATCAAGCTCCCCAAAATCAAGAAGTGAATGAACAGTGCACTTGGATGAGAGATGAGAACAGATATGGATATGGGAGATGGAAAAAGGCCCAAGCAAATGATAGTGAGAAAAAGTTGTAATTTAAAGAAAGATTTGCAAACAAATCAAAGTAGTGTGCCGCATATGCTTTTCAGATGGATCATATCTTATTGCATTGCATTTTTGAGCTTTATCCAAAGAGAAATCCTAAAGAGCGTTTATACCACTTGTGAAGGGAATATTTTTGGTGTTTCTCTTGGACAGAGCAAACAAATAAGATAGCTTGTGGGAATTGGCTTGGACAGATGAAACAAATGCACACAATAGTGAAGAAGAAAAGTGACCAGAGTGATGATACAAGTTGTGAGTCTTCCAATCTATTCATGTTGGATGATCTAGTTTATTGCATCATACGATGGCTGGCGATAATGCTGATGAATAATGGCCTTAGTGAGTGAGGTTTACAATTTTTTTTTGTTTTTGAAGAGCATGCAGACTCCTAGTTAAGAAGATGCTTTTGAAGCAGACTTCTAAAGATTCAAGATAATAATAAAAAAACATCGAAGAGGAAAAAAACAAATAAATAGAGTTTCTTTTGAGGATACAACTTTACAAGGCAGGAAGATAGTGCATTCTTTCACTTTTCATTACACCAAATGCACAAACCCTAAATAGGGAAATCAAAACCAACAAACATGATCCTGAGAAAATCAGTGCCATAAGGTTGTTGAAATTTATACAGTATGTAGAGCACTTTGAACATGTGGAAAATACACATGGAAATAAATATGGATGTTACGATTGAAAACCTTCATTCGAGCTTCATCAAGGATCGGTAGAAGTAAAAAGATTGGATCTATTGGTGTAGACATATAAAGGCTGCCATCTGTCAAAACAGGATAAGATGAAATTTTAAAGAGAAAAATGAGCAATCCAAGCTATAGATAAAGATATAATTAAGTTTTTCTGTATGCATAATAGATATCATGCAATGATAATTAGCGTTCATAAAGCTATCTTCTCTTTACCAACATTTATAGCTTTATGTATGATAAGACAATCACGCATTAAGGATGGAAAGTGAGATGTATAATAAAAGTGAAAACATGCATACCTTCCAATGCATAATCACCAATAAACCAAGAACTAAACTGCTCCTTGAACCAATGAATTTCTTGAAGTGTTTCATCTATCAACATATAGCATGACTTTGAACCTGCAATGAAAGGAATTTCACATGATTAGCAGAACTTTTAGCATGTCATTACAATTTCCTAGGACATAAACCAATACAAAATGCAATCAATAGAAGCATGACCAAGGCAAAACTAAGGCTACTCTTCAAGAGACTATTCTTCTGAAGAGAATCTTGTATTCCAAGAATCCAATTCTTATAACTATACGTATCCTAATTCTCAATGTTGCGTGTTTGAGACAGAAAATATGCAATATAGTGGCAATTGCCAAAAAAAGAATAACTATGTACTTAGGATTCACAAATGAAGAGCTACTGCATTTAGAAGTTTTAGGTTAGTCCATCACTAAACTTCAGTTTAACTGTTTAAATACTCTATTTGATTGCAGAAAGTGCATGGATATTTAATGTCTCTAGCAGATCATAATGGCCTGTGAGAGCTGACAAAGATTATAACTGTATATGTAAACTCATCATCTGCGAGTAAGAAAAGAAAAGAAAATTAAGTTCCACGCAAGCTTCCAAAACTAAATGGCTTCAAATGTAATCAGGAATCATGAATAATTAGAAGAGGATTCGTTTCCATGCACCAATTCAGGGTTCATAGAAAGTACTCAAGGTATGCGAGAGCGAGATCTTGATGTCGATTCTAAATCATTCTCTCCCCAAGGACTAGAACTTGATGATAAATATTGGGGAGATGATGTACAGACTTTGCTAACAAAAACACATGATCTGTGAGAATATGAATAATTTGAAGCATTAATGTTACGTGCACAACCTTGAAAGGGCAAAATCCAGTGTTTTAAGGGCAAGTACATGCAGTGTACTGAGAACCTAGGGTGCAAGTATAAAATGAGTAGCTAACCTCATTAGGAGAAGACCAATATTTCTGTTGGAATGTTGTTCAAACAATAGCGCTTAGTGGATTTGCATCCAATGTACATGTACAGTCTTAGGCAATATTCAGTTTAGTCGTATGGGATGCTGATGATGTTTAAGATCCATCTCAATTTCTTTAATTTTTTGTTGTTTGCTTAATCATTAGCTTATCTTTGACGTTTGGTATCAGAACGAGGCTGATAATTTGTTTTCTCCTTTGTTATTGATATTATCATGGGTGAGCTATAAGGTTTCATGTCGTGATTTAGGAAAGCAAAAGAGCAAAAACCGAGTTCTTTCTTTTCTTTCTTTTTTTGGCTAATTCTCCTATTCTAAACACTAGCATGGAAATTAATTTTTATTTTATTTTATTGTTACATTGATTCCATGGCGATTTCTTACGTTATCTTTAATTGTTTCAATTTAATCTTACAATTTATTCAATTGATTATTATTTTATATCATGAAATTTAAATGTTTAATAGTTATGAATTAATCCATTTAATCATCAATAATAATGATTTATTATTATGATAACTTCTTTATAATATGTTATTAAGAACATTAACGTTTAAATACATTAGTGACTATAATGCATTAATACATAATAGAATTTTTCAAATCTTAATAGTAACGTGCATATTAAGTTTTAGAATATTATGCGCCTTATTACAAACACATAATTTTAGTACTAAAATTAGTGTTGCTTAAAAGCACAAAACAAAAATCATTGGAGAATTGATGCATTACACATCAGAAATGTGCATGCATTTTCTTACATACAAATAAAAAGAGTTAGCACTTACGAGTAGGTTGATTTGTGATTTGAATCTAAGGGCACAGATGACATGGCCATTAGGGGTCCTTACAAACCATAGTAGTCACTTTCTTTACCGTTGATATTCATTTTGGCCTCTTGGGTTATCCCAAATGCACCCATCCTTCGACATACCCAACATACAAGTTACATATTTGGATAACCAAAGGTTACCCACTTTATGACATGCCCAAATGGCACTTCTTTTAGGATGCTTAATGCACGAATGCTTGACATAATGTTTTAGTTTGTGTGGGGAAGTCAGGGTTCCATTATGGGAATTAAAGAGTCGACAACACTCATGTGGCTACAAACAAAGCATTTCTTAATCTTGTTTGATGTGTGTGTGTGTCATTCATGGTAATAAACTGTGGTTGCGCCTCGAGGAGCCACCATGAATAATTTAGATAGGGATCAGGGAAAGCATTAACTTATATGTCACCTCCGTGGTTTTTAAAACACCATAGTGTTACCACAGTTACTTGATCTTCGAAAACCATCTCATATGTCTAGAGGGGTAAAAACCGTAGTTGAGCCTGCCACCATGAATAATTTAGCTAGGGATCAATGAAAGCATTAACTTGTATGTCACCTCTATGGTTTTTAAAACACCAATAGTGTTACCACAATTATCTGATCTTTGAAAACCATCTCATATGTCTAGAGGGGTAAAACATGAAATGATTTCTAGGTTATTCTTTCTTGCCATCAATTATTCAAACACAATTTTCTTTGAGATCAGTTGTTGCATGTAATATTTTAGTTTAGATTGTCAGTGTTAAATAAATGGCCACACACATGGATGAGGATACCAAACCATCCCAACTGCAATTGGTCCAACCTAGCACTTCATTTAATTTTTCATTGGAGGCATACTTAACTGAATTATAAAATGCCCTCAATATGACCTTCCAACAAATCTTGAATCCTGCTTCGATAATGTCTATGAGGATTCAGAAAATGAAGGGAATCTACAAGGTGAACCTTCATTTGTCATGACACCATATAAGAAGGAAGCAATTTGCACTTGGTTACGGCATTGGGAATTTCATTTTGAGATGTATCCTAAGCTTGATAGATTAAAATTGTCAACGTGCGGACACATTATTCCACTTTAATGGCTTACAGATCGATATTGTGAGCAATCGAGATTCTAAGTTCATTAGCACATTTTGGAAACAAGTCTTTAGAAAGCTAGAACTAAATTAAGCATGAGTTTTTCAAATCATCCACAATCAGATGGACATACTGAACAAATTAATCAAAATTGAGGATCTGCTTTGGGGTTATGTTTCTAAAAAACCTTCCTTATGGAAACAATATCTACCTATTTTAGGGTTTGCTTAAATTAGCTCTAAACATCTTTTATGTTGATGTATGGCTCCCAGCCACGCACTCCAATTGATGTTAATATAAATCGCAACAAATTAGAAAGCACACACCAAATATTGGGGTATATACAAGAAATGTTGCATATTGCACTAAATAAAGTTAAAATTACTCAAGATAGAGACACTTTATGTTGACCATCATCAAAATCCTCAGGTATTTGTCCCTGGTCAAAAAGACTTTTTGCATTTGCCTCATGATTCTAAAACATTATATGTGGGCAAGTGCACAAATTAGCAACATGTTATTGTCGACCATTTTCAATTCTTCAATATATTGGTTCATTTGCCTATCATCTACATCTTCTCGATGGTGTTCATAATCATCCAATTTTTCATGTTAGTCATTTAAAAGAACTCTTGGTTTCTAATGACAACATGGTATTTGTTAACGACTTGGTTACTCTCAAGGATTTAGCTTATAAACCTCATGTGCCAAAATGCATTCTCGATTCCAAAACGAAAACTCTACCTTCTAAATCAATGCCAGAATTTAGGATTAAATGGCTGGATCGAACTATTGATAATGCCATTTGGGAGAAAGAGACAACTTCAAAAACACACTTTCTTACATTTTCATTGCAAGAGTACAATTTTCTAAAGGAGGGGAGTAATGTTATGTGCACAACCTTAAAGGGGCAAAATGCTAAGCATTTTAAGGGTACCTTGAATTGAGGCAACTTGCATTAGGTCATGAGACATAGCAAGTACATGTGGTGTCCTAAGGACCTGGGGGTGGAATATATTTTGCAGAACACTGTTGAGACAAATGTAGTGTGGCAAGACTCTTGTTAACAATAGTGCTTTGTGGATTTTCATCCAAGGTACAATCTTAGGCAATATTCAGTGGTATGGGATGCAGATGATGTTTAAGATCGGTCTCAATTCCTTTGCTCAGGGGTGATTCGGAGGATAGGTGGCCTTTATCCATTTCATTATTTAATTATTTATTACTTGCTTAATCATTACTCTATCTTTAACAACTAATCAGCCCTTCCTTGAGGAGATTTTGTGGCTTTTATTTATTTTATCGAACCAAAATGATTTATTGTGAAGAGAGATGAATACCTGTCTTTGGATGCTTTAACTGAAGTAAACAACCTTGAGAATCGATGCCACATTTGGCTTGAGATGGGACTGTTCAGGAAACACAATAAAAATAAAAGCAACAGTGAGATAAATGCATCAAAAATTCAAAATACCCTTTTTTATGCATGTCATTCCATTTTCCCTTTGCCAACAATGTTGATTTACTTGTTATATAGGAAGAAGAAGCAAAAATAAATTTTTAGCGAGATTTAAATTATCAAGAATTTGAGCTTAAGCACCAAAGCTGTACATAAAAACTGGGAAAAGAATTCCAGCAAAAGACATTTCAGGTTGTTTTTTGAAATTTTCAGGCCTTCCAATGTATCCAGTTTTGGTATGTGAATGGGGTAAAGAGGAGAACAAATTTGATTTCAACTTTCAAGGCACTATTATTTTGCAATGGCCTGAAATATGGGTGGGATTTCAAGTTTCCCTAGATTTGAATTAAGATTTACATTATGCTTAACTATTAAGTGGTGGATATCTGTCATACGAATAAGTGCATGCATATAATCAAACATGCACGAATAACCATATCCATAGATACATGCAATGTTTTTTAGAGAAATTTAAACAAAAACATTGTCCTTATAAATAGCCCATGCGAAATCCCAAACTCAATGACCAACATTTTTTTCTTCAGTTCACACCTTCCCTCATTTGAATATACCTGGAAAATAAGAAGATGAAAATTAACAGCCCTTCCTAAGTTGTCTTTTGAACCCATCATTTGCCATGTTTGCTTGATGATGAATTGCAAAACTGTATCCTGCTAGATTTAAGCCATGTAATCTGTCCATTGAAACCATGAGTTCCTTTGGGTTGCAACATCGTATCCTGTTAGATTTAAAGTTATGTGTCATATCATTTATGTGGATTGTAACATCATATCCTGCTAGATGCAAGCCATGTTATGTATCCATTAAAGTTGTGTACCCATCATTTGCATAGGTTGCAACATCATATCCTGTTAAATGTATGTCATATTACGTGTCCATGGAACCCATGATTTGCATGTATTGCAACATCATATCATGCTTGATGTAAGGTACCTTATGTATTCATTGAATTTCCTTACCCATCATTTGCATAGGTTGCAACATCAAATCCTGCTACATGTAAGGTATGTTTAATTCCCATATGAACCCATTATTTGCAAATTTTTGTTAATGTCATCATTTGCGATGCTTTTCCCTGGATGGATAACAGCACCATATCTTGGCTGATGGAAGCTAAGAAAAACTCATGCTTTTACCGAAACCCAAAACAGAAGATATCTATCCATTGAACTCGTCATTTGTATATGCAAACCAATGCATGATCGTCACAAACCACTACAATAAAAAAACAGATTGGTCCATCTGGAGCCATCATTTCGCAAAGTTGGCTAGTTTCTAGATAGCAGGATAGCATCCTTCTGGATACAATCGAAAACATTGACACAAGACCTTACCACAAACCATACGGAAAAAGCATACTTGTTTAACTCTACTTTGAAGAATGTAATACACACATTAAGTGCTACTTGCTAGATAAACTCCTGAAGGTCTAACACGACCATTCCAAACACAGGGGAAAAAAAAAACATTCATTTAGCGCTGCAAAGGCATAGAATGGTGCGACCTGATCAAATTCACGGTGCATTATTTAATTATCTTCAATGAGATACACACATACAGATAAGTGAGAGAAAAGAGAGAGAAGAAAGAAAGAGAATGGGGACTACCATGGGCGATCATGACACGAGCCTGCAGCTGAGAGTGAGGATTCGAAGCTGCGGTGGCCACCATGCTTCTGCGGATCATCAGAGGAGCTGAAGAAGGAAATGGCGGGAAAGCACGCTGATTCTTTGAACACATGGTGCTCTGTGTCTGTCTGTCTCTGTTTTAGAGAGAGAGCGAGGGATTAATGGTTCGGTTTAACGGTTTCATGGTTCGGTTCGGTTCGGTTCGGTTCAGGTTTTCAAAATTTTTAAACGGTTCGGTTTTGACCCTCTCGAACCGTTGCCGATTGTTACTTGTCTATTAAGGACGCCCAAATGGCCTAGTAACACATAAAACAAGAGATTTTTACATCTTAAATGTTGTTGTCTCTCATCTCTCGGAACAACAAATCAAAATAAAATAAATGTTTACTAACTGTGTAAACAAGATAAAAAATGAGACTAAAGAATCTTGGTATCGGCACATGTAAGATTTTCTTAAGTTATATATATTGTACTTTTCTTTTTTGTCTTCGAGACATCTCTACCATATTAGTATAGATCGACCCGGAATGGACAAGTCTTTGAAGGCAAGGGAAGCACCTATGATGACGGGAGATAATGGCCTTTACTTGTCGATGACAAGGGTGGTGAGATCATTGTCCACGGGCCTGAGGCCTACGTCAAGTTTGTGCAAACCCTGAGTGTATGTTGCATTAAATAGTTTCATAAGATCCACTCTTTTGATTCATATCCACATATAACGTGCATCTACATCCTTACGCACAACAAGCTCTTATTTGTACAACACAACCACTCCTCCAGACCCTTTAGTGCTTCCTAGTGTTCGTGGTGGGAACAATATATTGACTCCCATCTATATCCTTGTACATCAAGTAGTTTACTAGCCATGTATTGGTGTATCGTTGTATAGATAGCAATATTTGTGTTCCTAAAGGTATCTTCAAAGTACCCAGCATTTATCCTTATAGTGCCATCACAATTCCATATAGTAATATGTATGTAAGGTCTCATAGGCCATACACCATTAGGAAGGCTCTCTTCCCCTTAATAACGACCTTACCATCTCTATATACAAACCATTAGGAAGTGAGATCGTCATCTAAATATATTTTGTCACCCTTGATGCACGTCTTCCCACCCTCCGTGCTAAAGCAAATGGAATATCCTATTGCCCCAACCTTTATTTCTTAGATTCTTGGCATCTTCTTGTGGGATTCCTTTTTTAGCCCAACCACTCATTCATGTAATGCGCATGGCTTCTTTTAATGTTGCATTGATCATTTGCATCTTATCCACTAATGTTCCTTTTTGCTTTTTCACTACTTCTATCCAGGGAGCATTTGCGTTAATTTCCTTTTGAGCAAGCTCAACTTGAACTTTGGCATATTTGGCTACATCTACCCATATTTGCATTTCCTTACTTACGTGCCTTTAATAGTGGAGAAGCATTTTCCCACTACTTGTCATTTTTCTAAATCAACTTTTACAGTTGCTAATTCAACCTTATATCAAGATATTTCATCCTTAAGGCATTGCGTCATGTCATCCTTGAGCTCTAAGTTTGATTTGTTTAAAAGGCTCGTGATGTATTTTCACATGTCTTCTAATAACTCATCATTGAGAGAGGCATATAACTATGTTTCTTTCTCCTTTTTTATTTCCTCTCTTCATATTATTTATATATCATCTCTCATAAGATCTCTTGCATAATATTGCGCTACTTGGGGTGCGTCTATCTTGTCCTTTTCTTCTATGATATATTCTTGGGGTTTTCCATGGATTTAGACCATCTTCATGGGTGTTGAAATCCATATCTTCAATTGTTGTCCATTCAGAATCCATGGTGTCCTATAGTTAGAAAGCGAGTAGAGTGTTTGGTCGGAAAAATGCAAAGGGCAACAGGAACAATGTAAAAACTAGGAACATAGAGATTGGGCAAAGAGGACACAAGTTAGTTAGACATTGTAGAAACTGCAAGAGGATCAAAAAACGAACAGGATCAACTATTACTGAAAACAAAGGGGATCAAATATTACAAAAAATGTAGAGGACACATTAGACAAACATTTCATATTTATGGATGATCAAACATTTCAAAGGAAGGAATCTTGCAAGGAATGACTACGAAATTATCTCATAGTGGATAAACTAACCTAACCTCCTAGATCTAGCTGCTTTCTTTCTATATATTTTTAAATCAGCATATAACTACATTAGCTTGAGATAGAGTATATTAGCATCTCAAATTACTCTTCATAAAGTTGAGTTCTTGTATAAAGACATTCGAATTGTGGAGCCATAACCATTGATCTTGGGTCTCTCAATGAGCAATGAAACTTGTGTCATGCCTCATATAAGTATCCTACATCACATTAGGCTTTTTGAACATGCACATTAACTTTAGAGTTGATCGACCAAGGATTGGCAACAATGTGTTCATCTATAGGCATGGTTTGGTCATATCAAGTATGAAATGAGTCAATCGTGTCAAATTAGTTGCTATTAGCATACATATAATCCTATGACAACATTATTCACATGAAACTTGTGTCATGCCTCGTATAAGTATCCTACATCACATTAGGCTTTTTGAACATGCACATTAACTTTGGAGTTGATCGACCAAGGATTGGCAACAATGTGTTAATCTATAAGCATGGTTTGGTCATATCAAGTATGAAATGAGTCAATCGTGTCAAATTAGTTGCTATGAGTATACATATAATCCTATGACTACATTATTCACACGAAGGCATCCATGATTCCAAAGCCTTAAAACCCATCTTAAACCTTCCTTCTTTTCATTTACAAGTTCACATGAATCTAGCCAAAACATTTAAATGTGGCTCTTACATACAATTAGGTGTTATGAGCTCATGGCTCTCTTCTCTTTTAGATAATTGATACAATATAATGACAATTCTATAGAAGAAAGCCAAGCAATCTCCTCATATGCTCTTCTACGTTCTCATCCACATGCAATAATGGCAATACTCAATATACCAACCGTTAATCTTAAGAAAAACCTTAAACCTTAGGCCAATTCGATAAGGTTTTAAGTACACTCTTTGTTTGACTTTATTTATATGGACATTCATGACTTGAAGTACTTATGCTTTCCTTTGCATTTTGATTCAAACTTATTTGACCACTTGCACCAAGTCTCATGAATTAGACATCATTAAATTCATAATTACCATTTATCTTAATGTCTACAAGTCATGTGACATGGATATCATTTCGATGAATGTATTCAAATATGCATGAGGGACGAATTCTCCCCATATTCAATTATGATCAAGAAACTAACATATAACATATGAGAATGACAAAAACAATTCATAGGATACTTAATTGTAATGCATGTCTATTGTATATTCGATATCTCCAAGATCTAATTACTCTAATGCCCCATTTCAACACAGAAAGAAAACCCTACACTTTTTGCCTTCTTACCAAAATCTACAAAGCACATCAACCTACATACAAGTTAGAGGTGAGAAATGTTTTTAATGAGAATTTCTCAGAGAATATGAAGTCAAAATGAAGACACTAATGGTGGAAGCACTTTATATTGTAACAAGGAAAGCCAAAGTGGTTATGGCACGCAAAACTTGAGCCAAAAAACATTATCATATAATACCTATACATAAATGTCTGAAGTGTACAACAATGGCCAAATCTCATAACTACAGCACCTCCTTGCATAAGAAAATGCCTTTAATGTTTGTACGACAAGTGTACAACAAGAATAGCCGATGTGCCCTCTGAGCTTGATGATAAATATATATTGTTTGTGGATGTACATTATGTTTTGTTACTAATATTTGAATTTTATCCTATTTTTGTTGCTTCTCAATCATCCACATCCTAGAATGAGGAGATACTTGTAGTGGTGTCATTAAAATCCAAATAAGTAACTTCTAAAAAAACAAGTACAGTGGGAGACTTATGCTTTTTTAGTTGTTAAAACCCCTTGCCTCTTAAGCCATGCCTTTTGGATGCCCGTTAAGCTTGGAAACCCTAATTGTTGCTGCCTGTTTGCTGCCATTGCTTCTGGTGTTGAAGTAGTACCGGGAAGCTCTGCCGGTAGTGCAGTTGCAGCGTTCGTGAAGGCATTGAGGACTAGGAAAGCCAAAATAGGTGAAAGATCAATGGTCCCCCCCAACGGTGGAATTATACCTCGGAATATGTTCAAGTATGGATCGCAAATTGTGCTACAAAAAGAGTTAAGATGGTGAGATTACCGCCATATGTATAGACTAAGACAACAAAAGAAACAGTTTTCGCCAAATGAGAAAATATGTATAAGGCACCTTAGAGGGTTTGCTATGATTTGAGGAGGTTGCGGAAACCAAGTTAAGATGAGTCTCACAACTAACAAAGTGTTGTAGATGTTGAGGAAGTTGAGCACCCCATTCGCAGCAACCAGACCTGCGACCGAATCGCCAGGCAAAATGGCTGCAAAGTTGTAGTTTGATAATTCATGTCTACGGTGAGAATGAGGGCGTGGCAACTCCAGCGCCCACCATCTCTGATATCAAGAAATAGATAGATAGACACTCACCCTTGTCAATGAATGTCACACTCCACATGATACACTGAACATTGTATACGTTATACACATGCATAGTTGTGAAAAAACGCGTATTCTGCATTTAGAATACGTTTTAGAATACTCTGAGGTATTCTACACGTATTCTACATCTTAGACCTGCCATTTTTCAAAATTTCACGTATTCTAAAATTTTGACATATTCTACGCATTTAACAAGTATTTATCACTTCAAAAAAGTTTTACAATTTTTTAAATTATTTTTCCTTGAAAAAAAACTTCAAATTTTGAGAAGTATTTAATGTATTTTACAAGTAGTCTATGTATTTAAAGTATTCTACACATATTCAAAGTATTTAACATATTTTATCTATAAAATATGTATTCTAATTATTTTTTAAAAAAAGTTAGAATACTTATCATACATATTCTACACGTATTTTATGCTGAGTATTCTACAACAATGTACACATGACAAATCTATCCTGTCCCCTCTGCATATCAGAATAGATAAGATGCACTCTCACCCATTGTCAATTATCGCATTCCTCATGATGTGTCATGCATTATGCACGTGAGATTTGCGGAAGACATTTATCGACATGCACAAGTGCAATAAGCTATGAAAAAAACCATACAAATTACCTACATATAGCCATCAATCGATTAATGGTATGTGCGGAAGGTGAAAAGAACATGTAATTTAATTTATAATTTTGTATCAACAGCAATTGTGTTCATTTGTAGGAATGCATCTATTTGAATTACCTACTGAAACCTACATATGTAGGCACATTTTTAGGCCATCAACCAAACATTGGTATATGGTGATTCACAAGGATACATATACATACATGCGGTTTGAATTATGATTCTGTGCCAAAATAACTAATATCTGTGGTCATGTATACAAATGCACCCATGTACTCTACTTAAATGTTATGTCTGATAAATTTCCGGACATCAATGAGCCAATCGTGTGTGGCGATTCATAGCAATTGAATGGTAAAATTATATTAGAACTAATTCATCGGAATGCAACATCTGCATACACATGACTAAAACCAATGGTTACATGCATTGCATGCTTACTTGTTGAGAATGTGAATCTATGGAAAGGATACATGCATGCATACATACATACATACATAAATACACACACACACACACACACATACATACATACATACATACATACATACATACATAAATATATATACACACACACAGACATACATAAATACACACACACACATACATATACATACATGCCTTAGATGCTTACCTGTTGAGGATGTGAATCGATGGAAAGGAGAAATACATGGAATCTAGAGAGGAGAGAGCTCTTGCACTCCTCCAAAGCCAAACAGAGCCTTTGCACACACCCTTGCAGCTCTGTCACCAGCAACTGGTGCTTTTGCTGCCAGTTCTCGTGGCACTTGTTAAGGGGAGGGAGAGGAGGGAACCTAGGAAGAATGAATGGGAAAGAAGGTCTCACAGAGAGACCTGCTTTCTCTTCTCTCTGGCTCGGTCGATGTGGCTCCTCCATGGCTGCTGCCTCTTCTTCCTTCAGAGAGATAAGGCAGGCAAGAGGAGGAGGTTCTCCTTTCTTAACAAAAGCTCTGTTTTATTATATATACATACATACATACATATATATGTACATAAATGTATGTATACATACATTATTACATACATACATGTATGTGTGTGTGTATATATACATATATTATCCTTTTCTTAGCAAAGGCTGTTTTATGTGCTGCCCAGCCTTGCCCAAAGAAGGAGGCAGAAGCAACTACTCCCCACTAAATACATCCAAATGTCACCACCGCTAGGACACGATGCCATCCCATCACCAAAAATATGTAAATATTGACCATTGTAATAGAAAGAAGGAGCATCTACTGGAAAGACATTTAGCTATTAAATACGTGATCTATAATACATGATCTCTATTTCATTCGCTATCATCGATAATACATTATCTCTATTGCATTCTTTTTGCCTTTTATACCACTTAATATTGAGAGGGAGAGAGTGGGCATTGTGATAATCCAACTACTAAAATTCATGACAATGAAACAAAAGGAATGGTCAAAGTCCTTTCTTGACATATTACAAGCTACAACACCAAGGAGTGAGGCCTAATTGGCTTGCGTAGGAAATTGGTAGAATGCGGGATGTTGATAAAGAGCCAAAGGTAAGAGGTATGAGTTCATGATGCGCGTGTTGAGACAACCCTTGTGCTCTTCCTAGTCACACCCTCAATATTGTGCTTTCTTCATATTAGTTTGTAAGTATTGCACAACTATTGAATTTGGAAGTGCAACAAAGACTATACAAAATACACTTGTAGGAGAGAGCGATGAGAAAATTTATCAAGTGTGGTACACAGTTTAACACAAACTAACTGATTTTTCTACCAAATTCTTATTTTCTCATACATTTTGATTGTTTCATCCACAAAACAAAAAACTGATTAGAAATTTCATTCGCGTTATTGCAATGTATACATATAGTAGGCTCAAAATGATTGGGCATATATGTGTCACAAAAGTGCATTTAGCGTTTAGACGAGGCCATGTATGATTATTGTCAATTGAAATATGATTATACATTTGGTGATTTTGAAGAATCACACATGGATAGGCTCGAGTTAGCCTCATCCATACCCACGTCTCTAGAATGTATAGTTGTGAAAGGTGGGTAGATAAGAAACCTCAATGAGTCATAATTACAATTCATGTTATATAAATTTGCATTCCCACGTATAAAAGGAAGTATTTATTTTATGCAATGCATAGTCAAATACAACCAAGTATATTGAGGAGCATGTTGGCATTCGATTCCCCCGCCTCATTTACTCATAAGGACGAGTGGCAAAAGAGAAACATGTAGCTGTGTACTCTCAACAAATTAATTAATCTAGGCAAAGTATGAGTGAGATTGCATTTAGTTAGTGATGGAAATATTCACAACACATATTGCATAACAATTTTAGAGCCTTATGGGTTGTCATAAGTCATGCTTAGTTATTGTCGAAAGCCTAGGCAAATAAGCAACCATATAGTTCATTTAGATGATATTCACCATAAACGAATAATTGAACGCATGGGACCGATGAATGTCAATGCTTCATCTACTTTAGTTGTGAAAACAATGGGTTTGAGTGTGGACATTTTCCATCCATGTTTTGGAAGTAAAAAAACTCAAAGAAATTCCTCAATAATATATGGCATATGGTCCACAGAGTTTTAAGAACGGGTTATGGAACTTTCAAGCAATGCGTGTGATGTCATATTTATGGTGGGCAATGCTCAAAACTACTTGAATGAAGAAGCAAAAATAAGTATGACATAGCTCGAAGAAGAGGGAAGAAATGAAGAAAAAAAATTAAAGACATGAAGAATATGACATTCACACTACTATCATCCAAGTGTTTCAATAAACAACCAAAAAATTGTTGGGATTTCGGTCCCTCCGGAGGAGCCGGATCGGATGTGTTGAAGGAAGGAACTAGACCGGATCGGAAGGTATCCAGATGGATTCGATGTTAACCGGATCTAGGGACATATCTGTAAATATGTTTCAGGTGTGCCTGTAAAGGCTATATTTGTATATAGTCCTAAAGTCATACAAGTATAAATATGACCTAGGGCAATCACCATGTATGTGTGTGTGTGTGTGGTTGTATCATTGTTGTATAAAGAGAGAGACAGAGGGAAGAGAAGTTGAATCAGTTTTTGTTGTAACCGCCGGTTGGCGAAGATACAGAGCTCTAGGTTGTTGCCTCTGAGTCTCATATCGTACCCCCTCCTCTTGTAGTGATAGTTAGAGACTGTGGGCTCCCGTGGTTTTGCCCTATTAGGGTTTTCCATGTAAACATCATGTGTCGTCTATTCGGTGTAAGCGTACGAACCTCCATTTTTGTTTTGTTCTTTCATTAAGTTTAAGGCTCGGTTGTGGTCGAGCTCTATTCCTCTCAAACTAATATCAGAGCGAACAAGAAAATGGAAGAGTCATTCGGAAGCATGTTCAAGCTCACCGGCTCCAACTACCCAATGTGGAAGTCGAAGATGAGGGACATGCTCGTGGTCAAAGATCTCTGGCTTCCCCGACATGAGCCTGTACAACAACTTTAATGAAGAAAGCAAGGCTCATGTGCTCTAGGAGAAAATCGACACCATGTTGGAGAGTAAAAACGTCATAAATCGAGTTTCGGTATTCCAAAAGTTAGTGAGACTCCTCTACCATGACGGATCCAGCATGGCGGAGCATATGAACGCATTCTAGGGGCTCATAAATCAAACAACTTTGCTTGAAGTACCCCTGGACGACGAGGTACTTGCATTGCCCCTGCACAGTTCCCTCTCGGATAGTTGGGAGACATTAGTTGTCACTTTGAGCAACGTTGGGCTGGAAGGAAAGCAGTTGTCCCTAACAAGGGTAAAATCAAGCTTGCTGGATGAAGAAGCTCGCCGGAAGGACCGGGAGTCCAGAACCGACCCGAAGGCCTTGGTTACGGAAGATGACTATAACTGGGGAAGAGACCGAAATCAGAGTCCCCAAAACCGGGACAAATCGGGGACAAGGTCAAAGTCAAGGGGGAGGCCTACTTGCTTCTAATGTGGGAAGTTGGGGCACTTCCAAAAGAATTGTCGGCATTTCCGGAAAGAGAAAGGGGCCAACACCACCAATTCGAAGAAGAGTTCAAGGTTTAGGGTTCGAACCGGAGAGGTCCGTGTTGGGAGATAGGTCCCTCTGGATGGGAAGGAAGAAGAACAGTGCCGACGAACAATCTCGGTCGAGGCCGAAACCGGAAGAGGAGTACCCGGCTACGGAGAGCCGGATGGTGCAGACCCGGTGAGAACCGGATGTGGAGTACCCGGCTACGGAGAGCCGGATGGTGCAGACCCGGTATGAACCGGATGAAGAGTACCCGGCTACGGAGAGCCGGATGGTGCAGACCCGGTATGAACCGGATGAAGAGACATATTGGTAAATATGTTTCTGATAGTCCATCGTGGCTACATTTGTAAATAGCCGAAAAGTCATATTAGTATAAATATGACTTAGGGCAAACTTTTAGTTGTTGTTGTCATTTTCTTGTTGGTGCAAGAAGAGAGAGCGTGTAACTGTGTACAGGTTGAGTGAGAGAGAGAACGAGGTCGTTGCCTCTGTTGTAACCGCCGCCTGTGGCGAAGATCGTGAGCACGAGGTCGTTGCCTCCGTGAACTCACTGTTTGTACATTCCAATATAGTGATAGTTTGCAGCCTGTGGGCTGCCGTGGTTTTTCCCTCAGTTTGGGTTTTCCACGTAAACATCCTGTCTACTTTTCCTCTCCTTTTGTGTCGTGCATTTGTTTCCCGTTTTCTGTGTATGAAAAGAATCTCGGTTGTGGCCGAGCGTCGGACATAAGGAGCCTTGAGTTCCCGTCAGTCCGGATCGGAAAGGAATGTCGCCGATTGCGATAAGTGAAGAAGAATCGTTGCTCATCACCAAGGAGAATGAGTTAAACCTTGTCAACGACGAGGCAACGTGGGTTGTCGATTCCGGAGCATCGTTCCAATGACACCGAATTGGAAATGCTTCTCATCCTACACAACCGGAGATCACTACTGTGTCCGGATGGGGAATGAAGGTACATGCCGAATTGTTAGCATAGGAGATGTGTTGTTGACGACATCAACCAGATGCAAGTTTTTGCTGAAGGATGTTCGACATGTTCCGAAGGTTTGATTGAACCTGATATTAGCCGGTCGGCTAGATGATGAAGGCTACACGGGTAGCATCTGGAACAGAGTCATGACGTTCAACAAAGGGAGCTTGATTGTGGCTCGAGCCCGGAAGATCAACACATTGTACCTAATGCATGCCCGGATATGCCGGGAAGAAGTGAACATAGCGTCTGACGCTGCCGATGTGTTGTGGCACAAGAGACTGTGCCATATGAGCTAGACGGGGATGAGAAGACTTGCCGAAGATAACCTCATTCTGGATGTGAAAGATGTGCATCTTGAGAAGTGCACCGATTGCTTGGCCGGCAAGCAAAACCGAACCTCCTTCCGGTCAAGAACACCGATGAGACGGAATGCACCATTGGAGCTGGTGCATACCGATATGTGTCAAGTGGACACGAAGTCACATGCCGGTGTCGTGAAGATCCGTCACTAGGCGCGGATCGCGAGGCGGAACCGCCGGGGTTCTGGACTGGAAGGATCGAAGTTCGCACCAAGCTTAGTGAGAAAGTATTTAGGATAGATTGAGAGAGAGAAAGAGATTAAGATTAAACGCTTGACTTAGATTGAGAAAGATTCATATGGCAAAGAGAGAGATATTGAGATTAAGATTTTAACTCTTGATTTAAGAAACAAGATATATCATCAATGACTTTTCTTCTCATTAATTTCTTAGTTCATACATGGATCCTTTTCATACATCACTCTTACCGTCTATCTCTTGGGTCCCACGTTGGTTCTCAATGCAACTGCCCAAGTCTCCAAATGGAGTGTCCTACATGGGTAACACCACCGTCCATCTCTTGGGTCTCACGTTGCCACGTTGGCTTGAACTGCCCAAGTCTCCGGAACATGTGTGCTCCTCACATAGACACAAAGATAATAGCTTTTGCTCTACCTTATATATGATGAGAGCCGTATTTGTCGTGCCTATGTGGGATATCTCACAGTTTTCTCTTTTCCTTTCACAAACTTTATACCCTCATATCTTGACATCTAGTTATCCATTTCTCGTGTAGTAAAGTGCATTCTAAAGCTCTTGAAGTCCTCCATCATTTTGTACTTAGATATTAAACTTATTTAAAATGTTATCTTCACTATTATTGTTTTATGTGATTCATACTCGATTTTGTACGTTTTATGTGATTTTCACACCATTGCCGAAAATCTTCACGACATTGGATCGCAGTACTTCGTGACGTTCATAGACGACCACAACCGGAAGTTGTGGGTCTCACTGTTGAAGAGGAAGGACCAAGTGCTCTTCGTCTTCAAGGACTTCCATGCGAGAGTGGAAAGGGAAACCGATCGCAAGCTAAAGGTAGTTTGACTAGATAACGAAGGCGAATATTGGGGGCAGTTCGAGGAGCACTGCCAATCGAAGGGGATCCGGCTCGAATTCACCATGTTGAAGACATCGGAACTGAACGGACTGGTTGAACAAATGAACCGGACTAGAATGGAGAGAGTTTGAAGCATACTAGCACATGCAAAGTTGTCCAAGACGTTCTGGACTGGGGAGTTGATGACGACGACGTACATGATTAACATATCACCTTCAACACCCTTGGAAGGAGACACACCACAGAGGGTATGGACCAGTAAAGACGTGTCTTACCAGCATCTGAAGGTTTTTGGTTGTCTCGCCTATGTGCATGTTGTAAAGGACAAGAGAGCAAAGTTGGATCCGGAGTCCCGACCATGCATATTCCTTGGATACGGTGATGATGAGTTTGGATACCGAGTGTGGGATTTGGTTGATAAGAAGGTGTTCCAGAGTCGGGACATAGTCTTCATGGAAGACAAGAGTATTGCCGACTAGGAGTCGAAGAAAAAGATAGCATAGTTTGGATCGACCAACGAGACCCATCCAGCCGAAAGTCAGATAACACTCGAAGAATCGGCCAAAGTCAGACAAGAGACCGAATAGATTGAAGAAAAAGAAGATCATGACACCGGAACTGGATAAGACCCTGAATCAGATTCGGATGAAGAACAAACGGAGGAACTAGTAGTCGAGAACCAAGGAAGAAGATATTCTCTCATAGAGAGAAGAGCCCCCCAGAGATTTCCAGATGTAGAGCATGTGTTGCTAACCGATAAAGGGGAGCCGGAAAGCTTCGAAGAAGAAAAGAAAGACATCCACAATTGCAAGTGGTTAAGTGCCATGCAGGACGAGATGGATTCCCTACATTAGAACCACGCATATGAACTGACGGAGTTGCCGAAAGGAAAGAGAGCACTCTGGAACAAGGGGGTGTACAAGTTGAAACCGGGAGACACTGGAAATCCACCAAGGTACAACGCTCGGATCATGGCAAAGGGGTTTCAACAGAAAAAAGGAGTGGATTTCAACGAGATCTTTGCCTTGGTAGTAAAGATGACCTCCATCCGGACGGTGTTGACCATTACGGCAAGCCTGGACCTCAAGGTAAAGCAATTGGACGTGAAGATGGCATTCCTACATGGCGACCTCGAAGAAGACATCTACATGCAACAATCGGAAGGATTTGAGAAGAAAGGGAAGGAGCACTTGGTGTGCCAGTTGAAGAAGAGCCTATACGGACTAAAGCAAGCTCCCTAGCAATGGTACCGGAAGTTCGATTCCTTCATCACCGACCAAGGGTAGCACAAGACGCAAGCCGATCACTACGTGTTTGTGAAGAAATTCAACGGCGGAGACTTCCTGATACTCCTAATGTATGTGGATGACATGTTGATCGTCGGACCGAACTGAACCAAAATCGGGATGCTGAAGAAGGCCTTGAATCAGACCTTCTCAATGAAAGACTTGGGTCCGGCAAGACAGATATTGGGGATGCATATAACCCGAGACTGGACGAAGAAGCTATTGTGGCTGTCACAAGAGAAGTACGTGATAAAGGTGCTCCAACGGTTCAACATGTCGGATATGAAGCCGGTCGGGTCGACACTTCCGACAAACTGCAAGTTGTTCGGAAAGCAGAGTCCGAAGACAAAGGTAGAGAAATCAGACATGATGAAGATACCATATGCCTTTGTCATTGGAAGCTTGATGTACGCAATGGTGTGTACCCGACCAGATATCAAATTTGTTGTCAGAGTGGTCAGCCGGTTCATGAGCAATCCGGGAAGAGAACATTGGACCGCGGTCAAGTGGATACTCTGGTACTTGAAAGGCACCTCGAGTATGGGCCTCTGATTCAGCTCAGGTAACCCTGAACTGGAAGGCTTTACAGATTCGGATATGTCAGCTGATGTGGATACCAACCCATCCACATCTGGATATGCCATGACATATGTAGGGGGAGCTGTATCGTGGCAGTCGAGGATGCAGAAGTCCGTTGCACTGTCAACAACGGAAGCGGAGTACATGGCAGCCGTGGAAGCGAGCAAGGAAGTAATTTGGATGAAGAACTTCATCGGGGAGTAAAGGATCCAACAGGAGGAATGCCGACTCTATTGCGATAGCAAAAGTGCCATCCACCTTGCAAAGAATGCAAGCCTACCATTCCCGGACCAAGCACATCCATAGAAGATATCACTGGCTCCGAGAGAAGGTAGAAGATCAAGATTTCGTGCTTACGAAGATCCACACGGAGAAGAACGGGTCTTATATGCTGACCAAGGTGTTGTCAGCCGACAAACTGGACACGTGTCGGAGACAGATCGAACTAACGAGAAATCCTATGCCGGAGTGAAGGGCGACTTTGTTGGGAATTCGGTCCCTCCGGATTGGATATGGATGAGAACTGGAGGAGCCGAATCGGACGTGCCAAAGGAAGGAACCGGACCGGACCGGAAGGTATCCGAATGGATCCGGTGTTAACCGGATCTAGGGACATATCTATAAATATGTTTCAGGTGTGCCTGTAAAGGCTATATTTGTAAATAGTCCTAAAGTCATATAAGTATAAATATGACCTAGGGCAATCTCCATGTATATGTGTGTGTGTGTGTGGTTGTATCATTGTTGTATATATATAGAGAGAGGGAAGAGAAGCTGAATAAGTTTCTGTTGTAACCGTCGGTTGGCGAAGATATAGAGCTTGAGGTTGTTGCCTCTGAGTCTCATATTGTACCCTCTCCTCTTGTAGTGATGGTTGGAGACTATGGGCTCCCGTGGTTTTGCCCTATTAGGGTTTTCCATGTAAACATCTTGTGTCGTCTCTTTGGTATAAGCGTATGAAAAAACATGTTCTATAAGGAAATGACTTTATACTAGGCCTAGTTTCATTTCCATCCAAGTCTCTCGAAAAGAATTGGGAGGTCAAAGGGTTTCAATGTGGGGGTGACCCGTGGTCCCAATGTAAAAGATACCACAACCATAATTGCTAGGCGGCGTAGCTCACGTTCCCTTATCTTCTTAATTGTTTCTACTCCACGTCGAGTTGCTTTGAAGCTCGACATCTGAGGGCGTTTGGTTGTGCTTTGCATTTCTGCTTCCCGAAGAGAGAGACCGAGTGGTGTAGGTGTGTCCACATTCATCGTCTCCCCTTGTTCTTGAAAAATTGTATTAGTTACATGTTGGTGAATATTAAAATGATTATGGTTAACATTTTGTAGTTTTTCCTCCCTATGTTGTTTTAGCTCTAAGATATACCTACCTAGTCTCGTTATATCCGAGGTATCTAATAGTTTGGAGAGGGTGGGAGAGGGTCCCAGTATGTCTTGGTATTTCGCCCTTATCTCGGCATAAGTTGGACACTTGCATGTAAAGTGATACTCATCCTCTATCTCTATGTAACATAACCTACATAACCTTTCCTCTCTAGGGACTCCGTTAGTACGACCATTCTCAATCTCAAGTTGGTGAGATGATATCCTAAGTTGTCCAATGGCCACCCTTAGTGCATTAGTCAAGAATGTATCTAGATATTTTTGTTGTGTAACAAAACCTAGCTTAGAGAAGTGCATGAAGTGTTCCTTATAGTACAACATTTTAGATGGGAGTGGCTCTCGTGGGATGATCCATTTATATCATGTATAAATTTGCCTGATTTCTTGGCGTATTACTTTATTATGGTCCTCACGAGAGATTAAAGTTTGATCAGTCCCATGGTTGTACTTTAAGGGGTGGCAGGTTATTAATGTCTATGCCATTTGCAAGTAACCAATGCACTACAATTCTATACCAAGAGCTACTATCTCCGAACTCATATAGGGATCGGGATGCCTCAAAAGCATAACGGGATATCCTATTTTGCGGTTGGCTATGTATCCCATGAAGAAAAACTACCAATTGGAATAGTGCTTCTACTAACATTGGGGGCATATTGAACTCCGCTCTAATAATGTCACGTGGTACTGTCGATTTGCTTCGGAGTTGACGTGATAACATCATCAGCAAAGGTCTCTCTAATTGTGTCCACATGAAGGACGGTAGACCTGGAGCCCATACTACTTATGCATACATGAGTGAAGGGGTCACTAACGAGTCAAAGAGCCATCCCTTAGTTTGTGGCTCTTGAAAGTATGCCTAGTGGCATTGTCTCTCTAAGAGTGAGAGGGATGCATACCTTCTCATTAGCCTATATTTGGTTGCTTGGGTCATCGAGAATTGACCTAAACGAGCACTAAAAGTGACTCCCATATATACATACAATCCAACTACCTCAACTACTTTATGAGAGAGTAGTAGGTGACACTTACTCCTAACTCGAGACGATGCGTGAAAGATAAGGGCTTTAGTTTTTGTTAGATTCACCACCAATCCTCAGTGTGTGCCAAAAGTCATCTAGGGCATTACGGTGCTTTTGTAGGTCGTGTTCAGACTCTGAGAGCAAAAATATGTCGTCAACATAGAGTAAGAGACTAACTTGCGTGCCCCCAATGGCTACTCCGTTGCCTCCCTTACGAGCAATAAAATCAGCGATCTCATGAAGGTAGATCCCAAAAAGAGTCGATGATAGGGGGGCCTACCCTGTTTTACGCCAATGGTGCTGGTGAAGCAATCAGAGAGGCTACTTGGGCATTTGACGCACCACCCAGAGACTTGCTCATATAGAGCAGAGATGGGCCCAAATCGTGGATGGGAAGCTACTTATCGCGGCTGAGAGAAGGATGTGTGCGAGTTCTATAGTCAGGTTCTCTGAAGGCAGGGAAGAATCAATAGAGGAGAGTCGTGAAATGTATGGTGGTGTTGGAGGTGTCGCACTTTAGCTCAAAATATGTTACATGTACATATAGGAAGGCTATGGAGAGAGAGAGAGAGGGGGGTCATTTTTGTAAATATCCCATAATTCTCTCTCTCTAGAGGGGTCATTTCTGTAAATATCCCATAACTGTCTCTCTCTGTCTCTCTCTTTCGTTTTTGTGTTTAGGGTTTGCTGAAGCAGAAGCAGAAGCAGAAACAGAAAGCAGAAGAAGTGTGGCACATCTCCGTCACCGCCCGCCATGTCGAAACGAGGTAAGTGAAATAACGTAGGAAATCCTTCCTTCCCTGTTCTCGACTGTCTCTTCTGTTCCCATTCCTAACCAAGGAAGAAGAAGAAGAAGAAGAAGAAGATGATGATGATGATGATGATTAGGGTTTAGGGTTTGTGAAGATTTCTGTCTGTTCCTCCTCTCAGAGTGTTGAGGTCTCGTCAGTTCGGAGCTTTCACGAGTTTCCCGCCAGTTCGGAGCCTTTTTAGGGCTTGCAATGCCTGTCATGCGAGAGCTTACATTCCGCTATGCGAACTTTCTTTCTTGCTCCATGAGCTCTATTTTTTATCCACACCTCGCTCCGCAGTCTTCGTCTAAGGATTTAGAGATTCAGCTCACCATGTCCACCATCTTAAAGGTTTTAGAGTTTGCAAAGTCTTATATGAAGCAAGCTTTATGCATCAATGCCCTAACAAGACACGATTCTCTGTTTGCGCTAACCCTAAACGAATAGGATAATGTCGAGTACTTAGGGTTTCGTAAGTCTGGGATCGATGTTACATTCCTCCACGGAGTTTTACCCTAACAATTATTCTACCACATTCATTCCTCCAGGGAGTGTACCCCTGACACTAATTTGCACAGTCCGACAAATCAAACATTGCAATGAAAGCTTTCTTTCTTCTTAATCTTAGCACAGGGCCATGTTCCTCCCCTCTGTCCGATTCTTGTCGCTTCTTTTGTAACTAGTATCCATTCTCCTTTATCCTAATCCTAACACGTTTGTCTTCATCTTCTTTCTCTTTTCTGAATAGGGCGTGGAGGATCCTCAGGTAACAAGTTCCGTATGTCTCTTGGTCTTCCCGTTGGTGCAGTTGTGAACTGCGCAGACAACACAGGCGCGAAGAATCTGTATGTTATCTCCGTGAAGGGTGTGAAAGGTCGTCTAAATCGTCTTCCTGCTGCCTGCGTGGGAGACATGGTGATGGCCACTGTGAAGAAAGGAAAGCCTGATCTGAGGAAGAAGGTCATGCCAGCTGTCATTGTCCGCCAGAGGAAGCCATGGCGGCGAAAAGATGGAGTTTTCATGTATTTTGAAGGTAGATCCATTCGTTTCATGTCTTTACCTTTGATGTAAAAAGGATATACTTGAAGGTTGAAATGGCCCTTGTTTTATATCTCCCTGTTTGATGTAAAAATGGACGTCTTTGTCGATGGTATATCTCTAATTTTGTTTCATGTCTTCTTGTTCCTTATAAAGGTGAAGATTTCATTCATGTATTTCAATGGTTGATCCTTTTACCTCTTTTGTGTGTTCTCTTCTGATGCAAAGATGGTGTTTTCAACGTATTTTTGGAAAATTGTTTGGTTATGTATTTTCATTTTTGCGTATGTTTGAGATCATGTTTCCGATGTTATATCTGATACTTCTTTATGCTTTTTTCTCTTGGTAATTGTCACTATTTTGATTGTCTTCTCCTTAGGAAACCCAAATATGTTTTTTAGCCTGGTTACTCATCGTTCTTGCTTTTCTGTGCTTTGCCAGACAATGCAGGAGTGATTGTGAATCCAAAAGGAGAGATGAAAGGTAAACTGTCTCTTTCTCACTCTGTAAATGGAACATAAACTCACAGATACCTATAACTCTAGGCATTTCTATGCACTATCAATATTGTCATTATATCAAATATGTAACTGATGGGAAGAGAGTTGAAGTGTCCAAAGCAGTTCATGGGTGTGTTATTTTATTCAATTTTATTGGGAATGGATGTGGATCTCAGAGATTTTATGGTACTCTGAACCTGCATTCTATTTCTAATATTGTAAAAGTATGGAGTTTAGTGGTTCTCACAAATTGGGGGGTGAGTTTTAGAGATTGAAATGGTTTTTATGACAGGTTCTGCGATTACTGGCCCTATTGGAAAGGAATGTGCTGATTTGTGGCCTAGGATTGCAAGTGCGGCAAATGCGATCGTGTAGAAGTTATTGTGTGTGTGGTGGATTCACGGCTGTGCAAACAGTTCCATGGAACGAATGCCTTCGCATGTGCTCAACACTTCACATGGTTGAATAAAATTTTGGATGTTTTGATGAATCTTCTGTAGTTGTAGGATGATAATTAAATTTGGGTTATACGGTTGGAATTGGACTTTCCATTTTCCATTATTTTGAGTTTGAGGATTTTGATCTAAGGAAATTTGGACTTCTCTATAAGCTTGGTCTTCTTCACAAAGATGATTGCTGTTTTCCTTGTGTTCAAGAGTCCTTTCTATTCTACCATGATTGTTTATGTCACGACTCACAGTTGATTTGGTTTTCTGCTCTTTGACAAATCGGTTTTGTTAGTTTTGACATTTGTTACACTAATAATTTGCTTGCAAAAAGGTATATGCTCCCCTAATGGTAATGTGTAACGCGAGCTTTAAATCTTTAAGAAATAGTCTCGCCTTTTGAGTTGGATTTCTGGAGATAGTCTCTCGCAGCAAGGAAATTTGCGCCATCCAGTCAGAGAGAATAAAGAAAATGAAAATACAAGAGTAAATGATTTTAATGTATCCTGAGTAGGTCCTTGTGACCCATGTCAACCACAATCTTGCAAAGAATTTATAGAACAAAATTATTGATCCTAGTTATGGAAGGAATGCATGCCAGAATTCACTTTCCATAAACCAAGTCGGGGAAGCAATGCATGCCATTGTTATGTGATGCTAATAAAAAGAATTCAAAATAAGATGTTATGATCTGATGCACGGTGTTAAGGCAAAACTTGATATTATTAGGTTTTGAGTGTTACATCTTGAGTTATGTCGGTTCATAGTATAATGATTGGTCCTTTTGGTTAATGAACCTTGCCAGCAAAATGCTTTGAAATGAGATGTGATATCTAAAGAAGAGTGCTGTTATGGTAATGGAATCTTAAGACCTAACTTCCTTAGAGGTGTTATGGGAAATAAAGAACATTCAAGGTGGGTAGATATTTTAGAGCTCTCTTGTAAACAAGTCATTAAAAAGGAAGAAGGAAGAGGTAAACAGAGAATCAGTTTTGTAAAAAAACTCTTATGAAATTACCCCTCAAGCTTTGTAGACAAACTAAAACTCTATGAAATTACCCCACAATTTCCTACACAAACTAAAAGTCTATGAAATTTACCCCTCAGTTTCCTACACAAATCTGCCAGATGGTTTGGTGTAGGCGGGAACCCAGTTAGGGTCGAGAGATTACACATGGCATCTCATATTAGTCGATCGCACATGGTAGTATTTGTTCTACTCCTATTCGCCACTCCTACTAGTACTTGTACTAATAGTCAGGAACTAGCAGTTGCAATTCCTCCTGTGTGATAGCATTCTTTTTACTCCTATCAGCCACTCCTACTAGTAGTTAGGAACTAGTAGTCGCAACTCCCAGTAAGTGCTACTCCTCCAGTGTGATAGTATTCTTTCTACTCCTACTAGTACATGTACTAGTAGTTGCAACTCCCCGTGAGTGCTACTCCTCCTGCTCCTGCTGCTAGTACTAGTACTTGTAGTTGTACTAGTAGTTTCTACTCCTATTATGTACTACTCCTAGTAGTACTAGTACTAGTAATGGTGGTGGGGAGGAGAGGCCATACATACATAACACATACATACATACATACATACATACATACATATATATAGAGGAGGTGGGATGGAGGGTATTCTGGTGAATAAGAAGAAATTGTCAAAAGAGCAGCAGCTGCAGAAGGAGGAGGGCATTCTTGTGAATACGGAAAACCTTCTCTTTTTCTCACATTATACATACATACATACCAGAGGCAGTCTGCAGACATAGACAAAGAAGAAGAACTACTCTGCCGTTCCCTGTGGGGGTGAAGGAAGCTGTCTGTGATGCCCCTCCTGTGGTTTGCTTGTGCCATCGACTCTCTCTGAACCGATTGATGCGGATCTCTGTCGCCAGGGAAGTGCTGGGCGTCTCTAGCGATGCCTCCCTCTCTCAGGTGTGGCTTCTTTCTGAAACCCTTCACTTTTTGGTCGACGTGATTCCGCCCAATACCGTCGAAATCTGTGCTAGGTTATCACCCCTGTCGAGAAGAATTGGATCTCGATTTCTCCGTGGAATGCATCTGATCTTAAATGATCCCCTGTTTAAGGGACTTTAGTCTCTGTAGATATTTGGTAGTGATCTGTATGCTTGCTTTTTATCTTTTTTTGTCTCGACGAACTATTACATTGATTAGATTTAAGCTATGATTTTCATATTGGATAGTCTCCTCTGCTGGTGAAGAGCATGTGACAACATTCGGCCCGTGATTGTTTTCACGATCTCTTCTATGGTTAAGTAGAGCACACACACACATGCAGCTAAGAGAATTGGTGCATGGCACTGCCTGTGGGAAGCATTTTCATGGCCATCAATACTTGAGTGAAATGTCCTCATCCTCGAACGTATCATTAGCTCAGACTGCGCAGATGAGGTTTGCTCGAATGAGTCATCTCGAGGTCAACATCGTGACTATGTATGTATTCGATGCTAAAGTATTCTATAAAGCTTACAGCTTCCATGGTTTCTCTATTATAAGTGAGGTATGGATAAAAATCTATGTGCTTCTTTTTGACCATCATACGTTTGGTTTTCTCTGCATTCATCGATAGATGCTCTCTCTACAAAAATTCTCAATGATGGGAAGTAAGCATTGATTATGCATCGTGTGAGAAGAGCACCCCACATTGTTTGAATAGAGCAGCGTCATACCCAAGTGTTTTCTGGAAGTTCACCTGAAAGCAGCTCATTTCATGCTACTTAGGATAACCAAATCAGAACTTCTAAGTGGTTTGGTTATTCAACATGGTGTTGTTAGGTTCGCCTTGGGAAGACAGGATGGGCCTCCAATCATGCTTTTATGGCATGCTCTTCCTATCTTCCAGAACTTCTTTTATTCCATATCCCCTTTTAGCCTCCAATGCAAGAACATCCCCCTACCATTAAATCACAAGTCAAGCCTATTACTATTTCTGTTGAAGGTCTCTACACCCTGTATAGACCAAATCATTTGACACTACAAACAAATTGACCACAATGGGCAGGCTGGCTGCTTTAGTACAACAGGTGGCTAAACAGCCGCCCTACTAGACCGACCCTCTGTAATAATCCATAAACTTCAGGCCAATGGTTGTTCCCAGGAAAGAGGTTTCTTCACTGCATGGGTGAGTTTTTTTTGTTTTTCCCCTTCCATTCTGGGCATTCTTTCAATAATTCTGCCACCTATGCTTCTGGTTACTTTGCCTTTGATAGTAGAATAGTTACTCCGATGATAGGATTGTCTATGCTGTGAACACGTTGTAGTCATTAAAGTCCTTGTTGTTCATTACCGTAGTGGTTGTTTGTATTTGTCAATTTTCCAATACCTGTTAAGCTTGTCCTTTTTCCTGAGTGACAAGCTGAATAAAGTGGGAGGTAGAGGCTACCTTTGCTTTAACCCCGACATTGTTTCCAAAAGCATCAAGAAACCAAAGGTGAGAGTCATCGATGCTAGGATTGTGATTTTATGCTTTAAGCATGGTTGTTTGGCATCATCAAATTGGTACGGAAACGAATCAAGAAATGTTAGAACATGCTGAAGCGCATATGAAATGGGAAATTGGTTATGCTGCTATTAGATTTGGAGAATGCTTATAATCATGTCAATTGGTCCTTTGTTGCAAGGCTGATGCATACATGAACCACCTATGAGGATGAGGATGGAAGAGAAACTATAGCTAGATTGGTGTTTACAAGCCAGAAATCACTTCTTGTGAGTGAGTATTTATATTTTGTACCATGGTTTTGAGTCTTTATTTGGAGCATGGTGATTTGGAGTCTAACTTTAGGATCAATTCAATAAATGGGCAAACTGCCATAGGCATTTGTTTTTTGTTAGCCCATGCACTTGCCTATAATTCCATTATACATCCAAATACTTTTGCCAATAGTGTGCTGACTATGATGGTTTGAGAATTGTTTACATTATTTACATCACCACCTTTATCTAAAGTTTTGATCAAATTCATTGACCAATCGTAGGGCATGCGATGTTGCAATGCATGATCAAACGTATCATTTATTTATGCATTTGCTTCCTTTCCAGTCCATTTGAGAATTTCATCCTTTATACATTGAAAATCTCTTGCCTTTCAAGAGGCTGATTTTCTTAAGCCCTATGCATACATCTTCAATCGTAAAGAAGAGAGGCATATATGAAAGAGAACCATAACACATCATCTTTTTGGCAATTGATAGCTCATATAAGTTCTTACAATGCAGAGACAAGTCCATAAGAGTTAAGTCACCATAACTCTCAACACATTTCCTCGTTAGATTTCCCCAACATACAACACATGCATGTACTTTCTCTTGTGTTTGGAGAAAATTGTCGAGCAACTTCCTATATTCTTATCTTTCTTTGAGTAAGTCTTTTGTATTCATGCAAATGCTTTTCACAATTTTCTCCAAATACATCCAAACTCATAAGGCACTTTCTAGCTTCATGGCATTCCTTACTAAACCAATTTTTCTTTGAAATACATTTCTTGATGCCCATGCTTGGCTGAAAAACATTTGTTTGTGCATGAGAAAATAACTTTCTTGAAAGCTTTCTATTTGCATTCTAGTGTGGCACCATATTGTATCTTTGTCATTTGTAGCATATCTTGAACCATCTTGGAAAACATGGATGCTCATTTAAGGTTTATGCTCAAATATGATTGTTTATTATCTTCCATGGCTGTCACACTCTTAACATTTTCATACATATGAGGTCAATACATAAAAGTCACGACAATTGGATTTGATGTCTATTCACCAAGTGAGAATTTGTATATGCAATCCAAAACACCTTCGGAAAGTAGCACATAATCGATCACACTATTTCCATTGTGATTTCTACCAATAAAACCATTAACGTTGGGTTGTAAGTATTAGCAATGGGCACGATTCGGTTTCAAGGCAAAGAAAACTACTTGAACTGAAACCGAACCGTTTATTTAAAGCAAAAACCAAACCAAACCAAATTGTTTATGAACTCTCAGGATTTAAACCAAACCATTTAAAAAAAAGTTGAAACCAAACCATTTAGCGAAAAGTTGGAAACCAAATTGAACCATTTAATAAAAAATTTAAACCTAACCATTCAAGTCAAACTAATTAAACATGCAAATAAACAAAAATACATTAAATTAAATAGGAATTTAAGTTAAATTTATTAAATCAATAAAAGAAACTTTAATTGAACCATTAAATTAAATAAATATTTAAGTTAAATTAATTAAATCAATAAAAAACCATTAAATCAATAAAGTATTAAGGTAAAAAACAAAGTTAACCAAAAGTCTATAAACCTTTAAACCAAGCCTATAAACCTATAAACCCGAGTTGTAGAACCGAACCAAACCGAAACCGAACTGTTTATAAAAAATCCAAACCAAACCAAACCATTAATTTTTTTTGAAACCAATAAACCGTTAAACCATGGCTTAACGGTTCGGTTCGGTTTGAGCTGAAACCGTGGCCATTGCTAGTTAAGTTAGTATACAGTAGTTGCAATAAGCGATCCCATACTATTGCACATTTGTAGGATTAACGTCTCAAATTGATCTAGATCATTTTCATCAATATAAGAGTGACTATACATTTGTATATCCTCTTGCATCTTAGAGATAGATAAATAGATAGATAGATAGATAGATAGATAGATAGATAGATAGATAGATAAATTATATTATCGTCTTCGGAGGTCAAATATGACCCATGAGACCAAAAAAATTACATTTCACGTGATACGTTTGAAAGTGAGTAGTGACTCTTGATGTTCAAGAACTTTACCAATGAATGTTGCATCGAGAGTGTACATTGTGGTTGTGAGAGAAATTTGTGCAAGGATTGGGCTTGGTCGAATGTGTGGAAAGCATGGTCAAATATGATCAAAGGAAGAGCATTGTATCAAAGTATGATACTTAGACTCTTGAACTATTTTAGGGCGAAGTGTGCATAGTCGACCACTCTCATCACTTGTGCCCCAACGCCTTGTCTCACATTGCAATGCATATGAGCTAAGTCGCATGGAAGCAATGGTTCGAATAGAAGCCAATGGAATGGGTTCTAACATGTATTGATGTGTGCGGTTTCCCTGTTCTGCGAAGAATATGGTTTTGTAGTTAGGTGCGACATGTGTAGTATAATGTATGAAGCGTGAGCCTCCACATTTTTCTCATGTCATGATACATTGGTGTTGCAAAAAGGCCTCATTTACAGAGGAATCTAGTGATGCATCGTGAAACAAATGTGTTGCATCCTATCTACCGAACCACTTTTTCATATCTTGCATCCAACTAGAACACAAAATTTTGCTTTTATGCGTCTTTTGGATCTTTTTGCTTGCTTCCCACGCGCTTTTAGGAAGTTGATGTGAAAGACTTTTTTGAACCTTAAGCATGTATTCAACAACCCTTTCCATGGCCAAGATCTCAATGGGAAGTGATCCCGCTCAAGGAGGAGGAGGATGTATGGCGTTTGTTTCTTAACTTGTAGAAACTTTGTAAGAAAATATTTTTGGACATTTTCAAACTCTTTCCAAGTACTTTCACCCCATAGAGAAGCACTGGTGTCACCAAAGTGTCGAAAAGGTATTTCTTGAGGACCTAACACTTAATATCTCCACGATTGCATGTGTTCTCAAATGCATTGCTCGCTTTCCCGCTTCTAAGCGGTGTGTAGCACATTCATTCCATCTATGATTTGAAGGAACTTCAAGGCCTTGATATTTGAAGCTTTCCATACATTCAAGTGGCTCATTGTTGTACATAATGCATGGTTTATCTCTTTTTTGGCTCTTCACAAGCATAATCTTTGTTTTAGAGCTTTTGCGCATCTAAAATTTTGTATGCATGCAAATTTTTTTCCAATGCCTTCATAAGCTTTTGCGCATCTCCTAAAGTGTTTGCAAAAAGCACATCATCCGCATATAGCAAAGGTGTGGGTGAGAGAGAGAGAGAGAGAGAGAGAGAGAGAGAGAGAGAGAGAGAGAGAGAGAGAGTTTTGTCAAAGGTGAAAGCTGCATACAAAAAAAAGGCATTGGAAAAACATCCTGATCGGATGCCACCAAATATGAAGAAATGTGCAGAGGCAGAGTTCCAACAAGTGAGTACAATCTATCAGTATTTACTTTGTCTTCAAGAATTGTTGAGCCTTGATTGCTTCTATCGAGGAAGAAATGGATCTTGTTATTTTTACCTTTTTTTTCTTTTTTTTCTTTTCTAAGTTATTTTATCTAACTATAATTTAGAAGTCATGGTCTTTTCCATAAATTAAGATGGTAATAGAAAAAGCCAGTACAGAAATGCTTTAAAGGAAATCAGGCCATTTGTGGATTCTGCATACATCAAGTTGAAAGCAAGAAATAGTCGATCATTTGAGCATATATTTTCACACATGATTAAGTGTTGGTGCTTCTGGCATATAGTGGAAAGTATTCAGAATAATTAGTTTTGGTCTCTGAAATTTGGTTTTAAGTGCTTGGTCATTTATACAGACTAAAGTAATAACACAACTTAAAGTAGAAGTTGATTGAATCAATTGCATTATTTGAATAATTCAAGTGCAATTGTAAGACATCATGAACTTTACTTTTTTCCCTCATGCAGGTTTCGGAGGCATACATCTGTCTTAAGGCTGGTCAGTTTATATTTTGCAAAGCACAATATTTTTAACCATGTTCATGGTCACATAATCAAATCAGAAATGAGCAATAACGAATATTGAACTTCTTAAACTTACCATTTTACAGCAACATTACCAGGTCAGGCAATGAAAGGTAATATGAGCACGGAGAAACAATAAACCCATTTTTTTTAATGTAGGATGCTATGGAGTTTTTGAAAGATGTTACTTTTTTCTACAGAAAGGGGTATTGGACACGGTATTATGAAGGGGCGTAGTCGACTACATTATGCTTGTTCGGCTATGCCCTTTTTGTTCATCATCTTTGGTACTATTGGTCTTGGAGGTGCTCAAGCTACGAGGTATGTAGCCTTATATTCACCACAACCGAACCAGGTTTGTTGTTTCTAACTACATGATTTCACTCCATGTTTTCCTTTTACGTATCTTTTACAGAGCTTATAAGGAGAACCGTCGCGATTCTCTTTCTCAAAATCCATTCCTCCCTTGATGGGTATGTCAAAATACTACTGTGATTTACAAATTGTATATACATTGATCAGAGTCATGATGATTTCTGAGTAGGGTCTCCCAACCTTGCAATAATAGGGTCATTACTTGTGAACACACCTTGTAAGAAAGATAGCAAGTGTTATTGAAATGTTGTATCATCTTTGAAGTATGTTTCATTCTCACTCACATTTCTCATCAACCTAATCAGATATGTACTTTTTTATTAATATTCTCCACTGTCGTATGCACCAATCTCATCGTCATTTAGTTACCCATTGACATGTTACACTCAATATCTGATGCTAACAAAAAAATTATCCGAGGATCACACATGGGGGATGAAAAGAAGAGTGGAATAGAAGAGTGAGGGGAAAGAAAGAAAAGATCAACCCATCTTAAATGTGTACGTGAGTTTGCAAATCCTAGCATGAACATTTTAGTGATTGTAACAAAAGAGTTGTAATCTATTGCTTCCCTGATGTTTCCCGAATTTAACAGATTAAGTTACTTTTTCAAATACATTTGAGTTGGGAAGTCTGCATTAGTGCTTGCTTATCTTCACAAAGAAGTGTTAGGAGAGGAAAACATATGCTCAAAAGATAAAATTGAGAAATCGATTTCAAGCTACTGATATCACTCATCCAATCTTTCTATTACTTCCATTTAGACCTATCATTTTGGTTCTAAAATTAATTGCTCTTTTAGAATATATGAAATTTAATTTATATCAACTACATTTAGCTCATCAAGTAACATGTCCAATGGATACACGATTTATATTTAATGGAGTCTTCGAAGTTGTGATGAGATTAACTCATAAATAGCTTCCAATATTGATTAAGTCTTTAGGGCTTGAGGAGTGTGATTTCTATGGTGATATATCAATACCATCGATGGAGGAGTTGTGTATTATTTCATTGGTGAGAACACAATAGTTTAGATGCAAGTCCTCATTCAAGGAACTTGATCATGTTGAATACTAAGTTGGATGGGATAGATTTGTGATTGATCAACCACCTCAACCTCCTTACTCTTTGCCTAAAAGAAATGTGTTGTAAATTGTGTTTGTCATATTAAGAATTATTTTGATTGGATTTGAATTTCTGATCATGCAATGTGTTGGATAGGTGCAATTATAAACTTCATATGGCTTTGAATGTTGCTTGATTCTAACAATACTGTATGTTTCTATGTTATATTTTTCTCACTTCCCATTGTAATCTCGTTGTTTTTGAAAGAAAGTATCACAAATATATATATTTTGAATGTGATTGGTGTTAGAGATGTGGAACCTTTATGATTGACACAACCCTCAACTCGATCGGGAGGAGAGAGAAGAAGAGAGAGAGAAAGAGAGATTAGCGAGAGAGAATAATAATGTAACTTCTTGATTGATGATTGATTGGTTTGCTTTCTCGTTCATTACAATGGGTACTCTTGTATAGGTCTCTTGGGCCAATCTCATAGAAACTCATATTTTTCGTTCATAAACGGATTGACGATTACTTTGTTCGCCCTCTCATCCATTACAATAGGTACTCTAATATAGGCCTCTCAAGTCAATCTCATTGAAACTCTCATAGTTCATCATAAGCATTGTCGTCCTCATGCCTTTTCATTATTTCCCAAGCCTTTTCCTTAGACATCTATCTACATGCAAACATTTATATTGTCCTCACTTACCCTCTTCTCACCTTCCATGAAGCAAATGAGCCCACAAACACTAGTTATTCTAAGCTAAAGACACCTCATTTTGGAATGATTGAAATTGAGCTGCAATTATCCCATGGGGGACAACTTTTTTTCCTTCATAGGCTCTCAATTGCCTCACCAATCATTGACAATATGATGATTGATCTCGAAGAGGAAGTTGATACCTTCATTGGAGGAAACCAAGTAGAGGCTTTCAAAGACGTGGTTCAAGCAAAAATTGGAACATCCAACAACGTGGTGCAATGGTGGATAATTGGAGCTATTGCATGTCGAAAAATAGGGGAATTGCAACTGAATAAGACCAAGAGATGAGCCAAGTGAAGAAAATTGGGCAAATGTGCCTTGATAATTGCCAAGGAATCTCAAACAAATTTAGCAGACAATAGGAGCAAGCACTAGCAACTTGGTATAGGATACCCCCCCCCACCCACATCTTCAAGGTCCTATTGAGGATTATTATTAGAAGGAAATGAGTCCCAACCATTTTGGGTTAAAAGTAATGAGTGCTATTGGAGGTGCATAACCATTGCCTAAATTTGTGCTTAAATTTCACCAACCATTTTTGTGCTAAAAATAAGGGGGTGCCTAACTTAGACAATTGTGAATAGAAGTGTATTAACCATTGCCAAATTTCTTGCCTCAATTTCAAGAACCCATGATATTTTGAATCCTATATATACCCCTTGATATGTTAGCAATAAGAGATAAACAGAAAATTGTTCTGAGACACAAACACAAATCAGAATACACACCATTTACGTGGAAACCCTAAAACCAGGTAAAACCACGGAGTAGTAAATTTTCCACTATGAGTCAAGAGTATACAACTCAACATTACAAGATTCCCTAGCTTGCTAAGGGAAAGCCTCAAAGAAATATTATATCAAACACTAGAGAGGAGAAAAGGCATACAATAGAACAATGGTGCATAGGACGACAAAGCCTGCTCATGTGTATGGTACCACAGATTGTTGTCCAAAAGTTCCACAAAACAATGCCTGCCCTTTCTTTCTTTCTCTCTTCTCTCTATCTTGCTCACACGATTTCTGTTAAACACTCAACACTCTCACTGTTGCTCTATCTTCACTCTTTTTTCTTCACTCACGCTATCTCAACACTTCCTTCACTCTGTCTCAACATGCTATCTCTCACACAATCCACACTATCTCAGCTCTGTCACTTATGTGCTCACTTTTAGCTCTACTCTCACATACAACAACACTTCCTTCACTCTGTCTCAACACACTATCTCTCACAGTCCACGCAATCTCAGCTCTCTGTCACTTACGTGCTCATTTTTAGCTCTACTCTCACATAAGGTCATAGTATGTAAAATTCGTGTTTGTCTAGCATAACATTCGTTTTCCTATGTTGGAAAACGAATGCGAATGTTATTCAAACATTCTTGTGTTTTTTTTTGTTTTTATTCATTTTTTAGGCTTATTTACCTCATAATAAATAGTTAATCCAAAAGTATTATCATTCTTTGAAGGTGTTTTTCTTACGTGAATGCACGTATGGTTCAAACTTCATACTATGCATAAGGTGATAATACTATTGCCCTAACTCTCTCTCTCTCTCACTCACACACACACACACACACACACACACACACACACACACAAGTCAAACATCTGGTTGATCTGACCGGTCAACCCTCAATGACCTTCAATTTGGTTGACCCCCAAATCGACCGATTGGTCGATCTGACTGATCAACCAGAATTTGGCCGCCGACTTCTCCCATCAAGAGGGACACAACACCTAACAAACCCCCCCTTCACTCATGTAAGGGAGAGTCGGCCCAACCTGTCTTCAATCGGCAAGCACCGAGTTTTTCAATAAGTAAAATCTTCGTAAGCATATCAAATCCATTTTTGTCAGTATTGATCTTCACTAAAGTAAACTCATTTTCATCGACTTTCTCTTGTAACTAGTGATACCTCCTCTGTATGTGCTTGGTAGAGAGTGGTAGGTGGCATTCTTGGATAGATGTATGGCACTTTGGTTATCACAGTGAAGTAGGAAGCTTTCTTGCTTCATTCCTAGTCCATTGAGAAAATTCTTCATCCAAATCAATTCTTTCCCGGCCTCCACCACAACCATATATTTAGCCTCTCTGGTTGACAAGGCCACAACCTTTTGCAATCTTGATTGCCATGATATGGCTCCCTCTGCATAAGTTATCACATATATTGATGTGGATTAGCTGGAATCTACATCCCTTGACATGTTAGAATCTGTGAAACCTTTGAGCATAGGGATCCCGGAGCCATACCTAAGGCATACACTTGAAGTGCCTTTCAAATATTTGAGTGTCCACTTTACAACTGCCCAATGCTCCCTTCAAGGGTTACTCATGTTACGACTTACTGTTCCAACAGTAAACACAATGTTCGGCCTAGTACATACCATAGTGTACATTAAGCTCCCAACTACCGAGGCATATGACACCCTTCTCATCTTAGCCTTATCCTTTTGACTTATCAGACATTGACCAACATTTAGCTTAAACTTTTGTTGAGGGAGCAAGCTCAATCGGATCCGGATCGGCTGAATAAGCCTGAGCCGGATCGCTATCCGGAAACAACTGGCCAGATTGAGGAGACGGATCGGAGAGCCGGATTCGAGCGGGAACTGGAAGCCTAGTAGTAGCCTAGACTACTAGGTAATCATTGTCTCGTAGTTAGTGTCAGTCGCACGTAGGAATATTGAAGTACATGTCAGTCCTTTATGGACTTGTATAAATAGTGCTTTTTAGCACGTTGTATGTATAGAGTCTTACATAGTATTTTCATTTTTTGAATCTACGTTTACGTTCTGCTCTCTCTGTCTCTCCTACGTATACTCTCTGTGTATTAAGATTCTCCATTAAACCTTCATCTTATTCTTTGTTGCTATCCGGCTGAGCCGGTTATGTCTAATGCTTCCGCATGTTTACATTCGCATGGTATCAGAGCACGAGGGTTGAGAAACTCTGCAGCCGATAGACGCTTTCAAAGACAAACCCTAATACTTGGTAAGGACAAACAGAGAAAGATATGGACAGAGGTATGTCGAGTTCACTTCCCATAGAGAAGCCGACTGGAGCAACTATGCGTCTTGGTCATATAAAATGCACAAGTACTTGATGGGGCATGGATATTGGAGCTTCGTGGAAGGAACGAACGAGGTAGCGATAGAACCGGCACACAATGACTTCCCAGTTTGGGAGCAAGGAACGAGTCGAGTATTGTACTGCCTCGCGTCCTGTGTGCACGACCAGATGCTCAACTACATAAAGGATGCAAAAACGTTGAAGGAGGCTAGGGGAAATCTGAGGAAGATTTTCGTCACTAGTACCATAGAAGAGTTGAACAACATCCGACAAAGAGACATGTCAGTTATGGACTACACCACCAAGATAAAGGAGATTTGTGACACACTCGGGTCCATCAACATGACGGTGGACGAGGATGAGATGGTGCAAATCTGCCTCAATGGTCTAGCGCAAAGGTACAAGCCAATTTGGACAGCGATCTGCACCCAGGAGAAGCCGTCAACTTTCTTTGACTTGCAATAGATGCTAATGATCGAAGAAAACCACACGAGTGGGTCGAGGACCACTCAATGGGATGGCCGGATGCTGTACACAGAGATAGATCGACCCCATGGACGTGGTGGACGAGGTGGGTCAGCACGCAAGAGCAGAATAGAAGCCACAGAGATGGTGCCGACAACAGTTCTGGACCCTCCACAAGTAGGGGGAGTCAAAGCGGCGCCGGAAGCCGACAAGGAAAAGTTGACACGAAATGCTGGTATTGTGGCAAAAAGGGCCACAAGTAAAGTGAGTGCTGGAAGAAGCGTGCCGATTTGGACAAATCCGGATCTGGCAAAACCGGTCAGGAAAATCGGCAAAGCTCGCACTACGCGGAAGGATCAGAGGGATCTGGAACCGGGAAAACCGGAAAGGGGCCAGCCTTCGTGATGAAGCACAAGGCTAACTTGATGAAGAAGACTACTTCCAAATAGGAGGAAGTATGGTATGTTGATTCTGGAGCGTCCAACCACATGACGAGCGATGAAGAGTGGTTCTCTTTTTTGGAAAAACCGGAACAACCGAGGATTGTCGAAACCGGAGACAACACCCCTCACCTGATTGTGCATGTCGGAGAAGTCCCTTTAAGGCATGTTGGACAAAGGGGAAGCTGATGAACGTACTACACGTTCCAACTATCACAAAGAACTTGGTGTCGGTTGGACAAATCGTCGACCAGGGGATGCAGGTGCGGTTTACGCACCTCGGGTGCTTCATAGAGGAAGAAGGCCGAATAATTGCGCAAGGGCGTAGAGAAGGGAGGATGTTCATCCTCAACACTAATGACGTCAACACCACCATGTTTGCCAAAGGACATAAGATTGAATCAGACATCGATCTTTGGCACAAGCGGATCAGACATGTCAATTACCGGAGGCTTCAAGACTTGCAATTGAAACAAGTTGTGTTCGGATTGCCGAAATTCAGTGGCCAAAAGGCCCAAATATGTGAAGCTTGACAACTCGGGAAGCAACACTGGCTTCCATTCCCCACCGAACGAAACTGGAGCCGTAACAAGCTTGATCTAATCCATTTTTTGGGTAGAGGCCCTACTTACGACATTACACATAATTAACATGTTGTCAAGTAAGCCTTTAGGACTTCAAGTACCTCAGGAATTATGGACTAGCAGGAAGCTAAAGTACGATAAGCTGAGGATTTTTGGATGCGAGGCATTCGCCCTCATACCGATAGACGATCGCCGAAAATTAGAACCGAGGTCTAGGAAATGTATTTTCCTTGGCTATGGACTAGACGGAGAGATTGGATACCGACTCTAGGACCCCCAGCTGAGATAGATCGTCCAAAGTTCGCATGTAGTGTTCAATGAGTCGGCTTTGCACAAGACGGCCAAAAGGCCTATTGAAGTCCGAAGGGTAACCTTCTCAAATGTGCCAGCCCTTCATGATGGCCCAACCCATAATACAAGATCGGTTTCACGGGTAGCCGAATCCTTTAGCAACGACTCGACACAACCGAATGATTCGTCTTTGAACCATTTGACTCCGACACCTAATGCGATCAGTCCAGTCATACCTCGAAGATTCGAGAGATCCGGCTACCATATGGGCCTCATCTCTACACAATTTTGCATGCATATACATAATGTAGGTCCTGTTTTTGTGCTCAGGCCACTATAAGATTTCCCTTGTAAAACTTCCAAATACCATTCTGAAAACTACCATTGTACCCTTTGTCGTCAAGTCTTCCGGTTGATATCAGGTTAAGTCTGACATCCGGACATGTTGTACACCTTCAATATTAACCTACAACCAGTTGATGTTAGCAAGCACACACTTCCAATACCAATGATCTTGCATGATCCATCATTTCCCATCTGTACATAGTCATAGTCACCGGTTCTATAAGATGAGAAACATTTTCTTGTCCGAGTTTAGGTGAGACGATGCGTCAGAATCAACTGCCCAAGAGCACTCATCATTTGTAAGATTGACACTAGCTTGTTCACAAATGAATAACAGTTCTTCCTCACTGGTTGCGATGGCTGCGGTGTTTTTTATCATAAGAATTTTTTCTAGGTTCAACATCATCAACAATGCCTTTGGCTTTCTTAAGGTGTCGACAATTCTTTTGGAAATGACCAAGTTTCCCACAATAGAAACACGTGAGACTTCCTCTATACTTTGACATGGCATGAGACTTGTCTCGATATTGTGGACTCTTGTTAGCCAGTCTGCTAGCTGAAGTATAAAGGTCGACAGAAGTAGATGAAGAATCCGCAGATTTATGGATCACAGAGATGATTGCATTTCTAAGTATGGGCTTACCACCGAAAGGCATGTCGCCAGATGAAAGAAAACGCTTGGTTGTTCGAAGTTGGAATTTCTGCCTACCGAAGGAAACATTGTATCATAAGGGAGCAAATGGAATCTAGCGGCGAGGGGTTTGACAATTCAAAAAACAAACCATTTTATGCGAAGCCCATTGTGGAATTGCTAGCGGACATTATGCAGGAGAAACAACCGCTCGAAAGGTATGATATACTGGTTTATGGTGGCCTACGACGATGAAGGACACGGTAAATTACTCTTGGCAATGTAATTTATGTCAAAGGATCGGTCAACCAAATGAAAAAGATTGAATACCTCATCAACCAGTCTTGCCACTTAAACCATTTCAAAAATGGGTTCTAGACTTTGTCGGACCATTTAAGCCAGTAGTAGCAAAAACTAGAAATTGGTATATTATAGTCGCCGCCGACTATTGTACCAAGTGGGTCGAAACAAAGCCTCTCGGAGATAATACGGTGGCATCAACAACCAAATTTCTATATGAATATATTTGGTGCAGATTCGGCTCTCCGATAGAACTAGTAAGCGGTCAGGGTAATCATTTCATTAATAAAGTAATTTATGAATTAACAAATTATTATGCAGTAGTGCACAAGAGGAGTACACCTTATTATCCACAAAAAATGGCTTAGCAAAATCGACCAATAAGACGATTTAGATGATTTTAAAGAAAATTGTCAAACAATCGCACATATTGGGATAAAAAACTACATAGTGCATTATGGGCATATCAGACGACTTACAAAACTATGATCATTCGATCGGCCCCATTTCGGATGGCTTTCAAGTTAGAGGCGGTCATGCTAATTGAATTCCAGATTCCGAGTCTAAGAGTGCAGGTGGCAGAGCGACTGGATGAAGAACAGTCAGAGAGAATTCGAAAAGTGCAACTTCTTACATTAGAAGAAAGTTGGCTACAGTCAATGTGGCATTTAGAACATAAACAGAGGAAAACAAAAGCCTTTGTCGATTGACACCAACAGGGAAAAGAGAAGCTCTTCAACATCGACAAACTAGTGTTAGTATTTCAAACTAAAATGGGGTCTATCCCAGGGGAATTACGATTCAGATGGACAGGACCCTATTGGATAGTTGACAACAATAATGGTACACACCAACTTGGTACATTGGCAAGCGAACTACTACCAAAATGGGTAAATGATTTTCGACTAAAACCATATCACGGGCCAACACCGACTAACCCCTTTCTACTGAAGGCAAGTAGTTGACCGACCAACCCAATTATGGTCGAAAGACCATAATAAAGTAAAAGGGGCTATGTTGTAAATATTCTTAAAAGAAAAGAAAAGAAAAGAAAAGAAAAGAAAAAGGAAATAAAAAACAAATCTTGGCATAAGTGTTTCTTGGCACTATCATTTTCAAATTATTTATAGAGGTGCATGATGATTGATGGAAATCATTTCGAGGAGTGGCTCTTAAAGGACGTCATTAATAGAAGATTCTATTTTGACACCGTTCCATCTCGAGTTATGAACCACTCTTTTACAAAAAACTCTTTCTTTCCCTTTTCCTGATGTAGAACAAGACAGAGAAACAAGAACTCATCAAGCAACGCAACAGAGCACAACGAAGAACAAGAAAACACCGACAACAGAAACAACCAACAAGCAAGCACGTAGATGACTTTGGTCCTCAAATTCCTGCAAAGCAGACAATGTAGTAGCAGACGATGAAGAACAAGAAGAAGATATGTCAATCCACATTCCTGAACATCTAAGAAGATGGCTGAACACTAATGGGTTGGATGGTTATCTTCGGATAACAGACGCCTAACCTCATTCACAGGCGAATGAAGTCATTAAACGGATCAACATCGATAAAATCACAAACAAACAGGTACACCGAATTTTAAACCTCAAGAATGAAGGCTACAATGAGATGGATGCGGTCAAGATGGATGTTCTTGAGTCGTATTTTAGTGAGTATTCCCCCTTAGCAAAAGCATATCGATCACAAGGGGGTAAATATCTTTTCTTTCATGATGTTGCGAAATTTCTATTGGAAGTTGTTTGTGTGAGCCCTAGATCTTACTGCATGCCCAAGCAAAGGGCCGAATTCATTACTGCAACATATGAAGGGCAGACAATCGACTGGGGGTACATAGTCACGTTTTGTGAACAGTTACATGGCGTTAGGAGAGGAAAACCCATGAAAAAGATTTTTGCACAATGGCTAACTATATTGTGCTCAACGATAGTGACCACGCAGGGACGTCAGACCTTGGAAATAGAAAAGGGGCACTCATCATGGGCATTGTCGCAGTAGTCGGCACGAAGGAAAATATTGACACAACCACATGAGAAGTGGCAAGAAAGTCAGGAAAAAACAGAACGACCACAAGAAGAAGCAAGGACCCAACCCCAACCCAATAGAGATGAAGAACAACTTCCTCATACGCGGCAAGAATGTAGTAGGCCACAAGCAGAAACTATGGAAGCGTTACCACCGCATCTTAAAGAGAATAGTTGGTTAGCTTCACAACAAACTGACAATGAACAACAGAACCAGGAAATGAGTCGGCTGACAAAAAGAACAAAATTCGGAAAGAAGTAGTGGGCCGACCAACAAAAACGGAAACAAGGAACAACCATTGTCGAACCAGCCGACTACGTTCTGAGAAGCACGATGGAGAAAGGTAAAGCATCAAAGATATCCCCGAATGAAGTCCTCGAAATACCAGACATACCACCAACGGCTCATGAAATTACAACTATACTATGTTTTGGCATATCATACAAGCTGGTAGACTGGTTAGCTAAGCGCATGCAATTTGCTTCTAATCAATTGGCGTAGGAACACAAGGACTAGGAGATGATCCAACGCTCAATGTTGGGTGTCCTCGAACCGGAGGAAGAACAAGAACTACAACATATCGGCCGACAACGAGATGTCAGGAATAAAGGTATAGCAATTCAAATACCTGCTCTAAATACAACTTTGGTCGAAGCTCATCAAGAATTGGCTAAAACAACTCGGGAAGCAAAGGAGATAGCCGAAGTTTGCAAGCGTACCACAACAACATTAGAACACATGCACGCAGAATGGTCGACAACCAAGAAATCTAATGAAGAATTAACGATCCAACTAGAATAAGTCAAATCAGAGCTAAAGGTAACGGAGGAACGTCTTCAAAAGAGTGAAACACAGATCCCACATGTACCCGACATGCAGTTATGGGATCAACTATAGGAGAAGGAGGAGATAATCGAACGAGCCAATAAGAGAACAGAAGAGGCGGAGACCAAATTACAGAGCATGAAAGATTGACTTTGAACAACCAGATGAAACTCCAGGATACGTTTCGATCAAAGGAGGAGGAAATTGACCACTTAATGGTCAAATTACACATATCAAAATACATTTTAACATGAAAGAAGGAATGATCGATGAACTCCAAGCAAACCCTTAACACACAACAGGAGATATATCAGATTCACACAACTGCATTCGAAGCCGACAAAGACGAGATGACTCAATGGTACCGATAGCTCACCGAGAAGTATGAACAGGTGCGGAATGCCGTCATGGTCTCCGAAGCAAAAATGATGATCGAGCATGACTCCAAGGCAGCTCGACAAGAAGAGCTACAAAACGAAATTAGTGCTTTAAAATACCACCTTAGCATGGGTGAGGAAAAGGTAAAGGACATCTTGAGCCGACACAAGCAACGGATGCATTAGGACTATCATAAAGACCCTGGAGGAAGGCTGGCAGTAGTGGTCGGCCCAGGCGGCGGAATTGCAACTATTAAGGGCCGACCACGAGAATAGGAAAAAGAAGGGCCAAGGATTCTTTAAAATGGATGAAGCGAGCATAACCACGATACAAGACGAGCTAGCGGCCGACATCTATGAGCTCACAATGTGCCGCAAGAAAGAAATCAACAAGTTGCTGGAGGAATACGACGACCAACAAATAACGCTCACGCTAGAGCTTGAAGCCTACGAAAGGGAATGCTGCCAGAAGGAAGGTGAATAGGAGGAAAACAAAGATAAAGAATCAACTGAGGAGGGGTCTGGTCAAACAGTACGTATCAATGAGTCGTACCAAGGGGTACAAATGGAGCAAGAAGACCCAAAATAGGAAGAGGCAGAGTTGATTCTGAGAATGGAGCAAGCACAACACGCAGAAGATCAACTAGCTCCAGATGACATTAAAGATCAAGAGGGCGAAGAACCTACTTTGCTGGACATACTAAACGAAGATGATGATGCGGAAGAAACTGGTGAGGACGACCTGAATTACGAGGAGCAAGAAGCTGATGATGTTGACAGGGATGACCAAGACTAAGTGTGGGGTTCGACCGTGCAAGACAGTGTCCCACGGGCGTGCCATGTGTTAGCCGGTTGGCTAGCGGAAGTATAACGGTTGACAAAGTAGTCGGAGTCGGAGTCGGACTAAGTGTGAAAAGAAGTGGTCGATATTGTATTTTTTTCAAGTAGAAAATAGAGTAATTAAGAAAATAGAACAGTTAAGGTAACTGTAGGTTCTTGCCGAACAGGCAAGTGTACTATCTTGGGAAAGTCTCTCAAGTCGCCAATAAAAAAGAGCATTGTATCAACATTGGTTTGTTTTTAGTTATATTAATATAATTTTGGTAGTTAGAGTACTTGTTGTGTCAGAAGTTTTGTTCATTTTCTCTATTACGCAGATTATATTTATAACTATCAGTCGATCAAGATTGTATGTCATAATCTTATTAATTAAGTTCTCAGTGAATCACTATCTATGTAATGTTCTGAGTAAGTAATTATCAGGGTCAGCAAACATCACATTTCCAACCACAATCATCTTGACCAAATGACTTACTGATTAAGACGTTCGATTCATTGTGTCGGTTGATAGAGACAACAACTCCTATGCTTACTACTTCCTCTACCAAGGTTTTGTGCCACATTCGCTTCCGATTGAGACAAGTCATCCTTATCTTTTCTTCTTGTCTCTTCGTTCAGAATGCTTGTCTTTACTACTTGTAAAGACAAGTTCTCTTCTTGACAAGAAACACTAAGTGACACAACTAGGTTCTCCCAACTGTTCGGTAGGGTACAAAGTAGTAATAGGGCCTGCATCACATCATCTAATGGGAACTTCGATGATGCTAGCTGGTTTACTAACCCCATGAAAGTACTGATGTGCACCAAAATGCTATCATCATATGTGTACTTTAGCCTCATTAACTCTCTCTCTCTCTCTCTCTCTCTCTCTCTCTCTCTCTCTTCCTCCTCCTTTCTTTCTTCTGTGCGCCGGTTTCTCTCCCTCCATCATTCTATAGCTCGTTGGAAACCTCTTTCCGAGAAATTTCTAACGATTGTTTATTTGTTGAATTCTGTTATCGCTGTGAGAAGTTATGAGCATTTTCGTCCACAACCCTCTTTACCCCGCTCGCGGTTCCTCAAACTCAAGGTAGATTTTGAAACGCTAAATCAATTGAAAGGTACATTCTACTTCTTCTTTCATAAATTATTAATAGTAAATATGCCAAGAGGAGTAAAAGTCAATGATGATGTGATTGAAAGCCCAAACAATCAAATGCATACTTTGTCAATGGAAAAGATGGCAGCTATGTATATCTCATTGCAAGAGACAGTGATGCATATGCAAAGTGAAATGTATGGTTATAAAGAGAGAGAATTAACTCTTCAACATACAATGGAAATGCAAAATTTAGAGATTAAAGCTTTGCGTGAAGAACTACATGCAATGAAGAACATGACTATTCAAATGCAAGATAATCGAATGCCTGAAATAGAAAGAAAAATGTTGAGTCTTGAAGTAGAAAAAGAGATTTTGGTGAAGGCAAATGCCGAAATAAAATCTACAATTGAAGGGAAGGAAGATGTGATCATGACAAGGTGGAAAGGTGCTCTCTTGAAAGAAACACCGAAAATCATGCAAAGGCATTCTAATACCATGGATGTGTTAGATGCAAAGGAGCAACTATATGAAATCGAAAGAAGAAAGAAAAATATTGTCATTAGAGGTATGCAAGAGAATGAAACAGAGAATGCATTATCTATTGGAGAGAATATTACGAAATTATTTGAAGATCACTTTGCTATGCGAGATGTTATTGTATATGCCGCACATAGGGTTGGAAAAAAACAACTAGAGGGAAAGTCATCTCAAGCTATTGTTTGTACAATCCTTGATGAACGTAAAAGGGCAATGATTCTAGATAGTAGTAAGTTGTACTTAAAGCGACAAGTTTTTTTGTAACAGAGGATAGAAAACCACAAGAGTAAGAACATAGAAGGCAAGCATATGCATCTAGGAAAGCAAATCAAAAGGCATAGCAAGCAACGACATATGGGACTATAAGTGCTTCACGATTGAAAGTAATGTTTTGGAATTGTAGAGGATATCCATGGAATAAGGGTTTAGGACTCAATGATGTAGCTCAAGGTATGTATATTATATTTTTGGCTGAAACATGGGAACATGAGGCAAAACGTATACGTACCTCTTAAAATTGATATGGCCTCACTCCAAAGGGAATATTGGGCGCGCCGGGATAACATGTATCTACCATGAGATCTTGGATAATTCTATCAAAGTATGCAAATATGATGACTATAATAAATGCATATGGATAGAGGTTAATTCGGGGAAAGAGAAGTTGTATATAGTTGCAATTCCTCACAAAGACTCAAACTACTATAGTAGGTTTAGGTTAGATTGTGATGATCCTTTTACAGAATTATGCCATGATATACTTTCATTTGAGAATCTTGGTAATGTTTTAATTATAGGAGACTTCAATGCAAGAGTTGGAAATCTCCAAAACGTGGAGACATTTGAAGAAAATGTAGTAGAACATTGTCTATTGCATGACTCAGAGGATTGTGTCATGTCTGATTATGGAAAACTTTTGATACATATGTTAAATTGCACAAACTTGATTATCCTAAATGGTATAAAGGCATTCCCATTGACAAATGCACTTACATGTTTACCATCCTCGAGTGAAAGAAGAGTGGTTGATTACGCATTAATGTTGGCATGTGATCTATCATTGGTGAATGTGTTTAATGTTGGTTCTCTATCTCCGAACTCAAACCACAAACCATTGTACCTAGAGCTTGCAATTCCACATTTCACCAATAGATGCCATGGAGTGAACGATAAAAAAAGATGTATCATTTGACCTTGCTACGAAAAAGCTAAGATGTATGCAAATGAAGTGGAGAACCATTTGTTAAATTTCTCTCTAAACAACGATGTTAAAGAAAATTGGCAACATTTGAAGGATATCATCCTTAAGGTTGGGTATCAATACTTTAAGAGGCATGTGAGTGGGCATAAGACGTGTAGTTTTCCATGTAATTCTTCGTTCGACGATGAATGTAAGATGTATCTCAAATGGTTTAAGTCCATCGAGGAAGAAAATGAAAATATTGTTGCATGGCACCTATATAAGAAAGTAGTGAGGAGAAAGAAAAGAAGACATTTCCAAATGCAAGAGATGAAAAAGAAAAAAAAACTTGTTTAAGCTCAAACCAAAATTAGCATGGGGACAACTCAAGGGTAAGAAAGAAGATGTGAAAGTCCACTTTACAAATGAAAAGATGTTAGACTATGTACAAAGGCTATATATGCATGAAGGTGTGGCTCCTATAGTTGAGAAAACTAATTTGAAGACATGCAAAGTATGCAATGAAGGCATGGTAGAGGATGACTGTCACTTGCTCTTCACATGCTCGACATATAGTGCAATTCGTTCAAGATATGCTGACATACTAAGAGGGAGTGATAACTTAAGTGTCATACTTAAGACACCATCGAGACGGTTGAGCTCATATGTGTATGCTTTATTCACACATAGAAACTTTGTGCTTCAATGTATGAATACACCTTCTTAGGAAGGAGACACATATCAAGAACACATGTATACTCTGGTCCCATAGGTCAAAATTCGTCTCTTTATGGATGATAAAAATTCTAATTATAATTCTAATAATTGTTTAGAGCATTTTCCCTTTCATACAAGCCAGAGAGCTTATGCCACAAGTCGTGGGCATTTGTATCATTCGCTACATGTTGAAGGAGCTCACGTCTACACATTGTCTAATGGTTGCCCCAACCTTTCTATTTAGGGTTTTCCACTCAGACTCTATTACCCCCATTGCCTGATGGTTGCCACAACCTTCCTATCTATCAGCTCATATAGATCCCTAACTATTAGAAGATCCTCCATCTTGATCTTCTCGTTAGAATAGTTGTGAGATTTTAGGACTATCCTTCCTGGAAAACCACTCACACTTCCTTTCATCTAGAACCTAATGCTCTAATACCAGTTTGATATGTTTACAATTAGAGATAAACAGAAAATTGTTCTGAGACAAATAGAAATCAAAATACACACAATTTACATGGAAACCCTAAAACTAGGGAAAATCATGGAGCAATAAAATTTCCACTATGAGTCAAGAGTATACAACTCAAGATTACAAGACTCCCTAGTTTGCTAAGGGAAAGACTCAAAGAAATATTATATCAAACACTAGAGAGGAGACAAAGTGTTAAGAATAAGGTGAGTAATTAAGCAAGGGTTAATTAGTACCTAATTATGTGATTAGTTGATAAGAGGAAGATTAAGTGATATGTGTGTATGTGTGTGAGAGGAAGAGAGAGAGAGAGGAAGATACACTTACGAATAACACAAGATGGGGGATGAGTAAGTATATTAAATTAGCATTATCATCATCAAATACAAAAATACCCACAATGAGGTATATATAGATCTCATGTGCAAGGGTGCACATGTGTGAGGAGAATGTAGGTACAAAGGTGTAAGTCCTATATTAAATGTACTTGGGAGTGGAGGATCTAGAATATCCCACTCAAGTACAAGGTCCTAGTCAACACTTCTAACTAGATTCTATCTAGGTAACTACGAAGTTACATGGTTGACTAACTAACTAAACTAAGTTGAGCTTGATCTCTCAACACAAAGCTTACAATAGAACAATGGTGCATAGGACAACAGAGCCTGCTCGGGTATATGGTACCACAGATTGTTGTCCGAAACCACTTCTAGGGTTTGGGAAATTTCCACAAAACAATGTTTGCCCTTTCTTTCTTTCTCTCTTCTCTGTACCTTGCTCACACAATTTTTGTTAAACACTCAACATTCTTAGTGTTGCTCTATTTTCACTCTGTCTTCTTCAATCGAGCTGCCTTAGCACTTCCTTCACTCTGTCTCAGCACACTGTCTCTCACACAGTCCATGCTATCTCAGCTCTCTGTCTCTTGCATGCTAACTTCAACTCTGCTCTCACATACATAAGGTGATAATCCTCTTGCCCTAACTCATATATATATATATATACACACATATATTTATTGGTTGGCTGACTAGTCGGTTCGACTGTCCGACCCATAGGTCAACCACTTGGTCGATCCGGCTGGTCGACCCTCAATGACCTTCAATTCAAGCAACCCCCAAATCGATCGACTAACCAAAATTCGATCGCCGACTTCTCCCATTAGGAGGCACACAATATGTAACACCCCTAAGATTTCATATGTAGGTATCTCCCAAAAAATAATTAAAGAATTAAGAGAGTGTGAGAGAGTATTGTGAGGGTTGTGAGGTGTAAGTGTTCTAAACTATTTTGTATATATTTTCTCCTTTTAGTAACATAATCTACAGCATGTCCGGAGACACTACGTACAATTGGTCGTGGAACTTCGTTATCGAAGTTGTTTGTGTTTCATTTCCACAATTATTTCATTCTCTCACTAATCTAGTTTACAATCAAAATTTATGTAAATTCCACAACAACTTGTATCAAAGCGAGGGAGTTAGATTCAAGTGGCTGAAATGGCTGTAGACTAAGGAAAGGTGAAACTCGAGGAGTTTGGATGGTGCGAAATTTGAAATATGGAAGATGCAAATCGAAGATTATATGTGCGAAAACAAAGAGCTTTCTCAACCTCTATCAGCAAAGAAGCCAGAGGGTATGAGAGAAGAAGATTGGATCATTCTTGATAGACAAACCCTTAGAGTTATCCGATTGACATTATCTTGCAATGTCACTTTCTAACATTGCAAAGGAAAATACCACAATGAGTCTTATGGAAGTTCTCTCCATTATGCATTAGAAGTCATCAAACCTCTAACAAAGTTCCCTTGATTGAGGTGGTTATTCAATTTGAGGATGATGGAAGTAAGGCAAATTGGTAGCTCAACATATATATGAACTCAATACACTTGCAACCTAGTCGAGTTCAATTGTAATCAATTTTGAAGAAGTACGGGCACAAATACTTTTGTTTTCTCTACCAAAAAGTTTGAATGCTACTATCATAGTTGCGAGTAGCTTGTGAGGAAACACTTGAAGTTGAAATTTGATGATGTTCGTGCTTTACTTCTTAGTGAAGAGATCTGATAGAGAGAGTTGGGTGATTCATCAACATCTTCATCTTACACCCAATTAAGAGGAAATTTAAATAGAGGAAATGGAGACGGTAGATCAAACTATATAGGTAGACAAAGGGATAGGAGGTTCAAATCTAGGAATCCCAATAATTTCCAAAGCTAGGAGTGTTGGAATTGTCAAAAAAATCAGTGCAAGAGATCATCGAAGGACTAAGAAGCGAAGGTAGACGCAAATGTTACTTCCACCTTAGGAGGAGATGCCGAATTTAATTGAACAAGAGTGAGTGTTCCAAACTTGTATATGAGGAGTTCATCACGAGCAAAATTCCTTATCAATCTATTGTTGGTAGCCTTATGTATGCTATGATAGTGACTAGGCTAGGTATTGCATTTGCAGTGGGAGTTGTGGGCAGATTTTTATAAAATCCTAGTAAGAAGCATTGGGAAGTAGTTAAGATATTGAGATATTGAGTGGCACTAGGGATAAGTGTCTATGTTTGGGTTTGTTTTTAGTTTATGGGATCTTGCTCGATCTCACCTCCGAGAATGTATTGCTCTCTCCACTACATATGCAGAGTATGTTGCAGCTAGTGAGGCATGTAAGGTGACATGGAAATACATAAGCTTGTACCCAAATTTTGGTCTAATTTACCCAACTGATATGGAGGTTGAATCCAACACCAACAATGTGTTTCTTGATGGTGGTTATATCCGTTGTGGGAAACCATCTATGGGCAATAGCTAATCGCGTCAGAACTAGGAATTGGCACGGGCTTGGATGAAGCCTAAATCGAACCATTGTTGATTCCTAGTCGGAATTAAGGAACAATTTAGAAGCTATTTCGAAACAATATGTGGTGATGGTGTTATGTCTTGCAATAAACTCGGAGGTTGCAGAGTTCTAAACCCTACATTTGTGCGATTAACTTTTTCTCTGTGCTATGTCACCATCAAGACGCGTTATATGATGATGTTGTAAGCTTTTTATTTATTACCAAAATCACACATTTGGAAAGAAAATTGGGAAACAAACCCCACACCTCATCATTTGGAAGCATTGTAGCTACCGATAAGATGGTAGTTCAACCCTAAAAAACACAAAATCATAATAATATACACTTCATCCTCATACTTTGCAGGTTGCCACTCACTCTAAAATTGCCACTCACTCTAAAATTAAGGAATTATTGGCCACATCCCAAGGAGGAGGTATTGCAAGAAAAAGAATTAAAATATATCCCAACGAGCCTAGGAGTCGAAAGATTGTTAGATGTGAAGGCTCGTTGAAGTCAAAAGTTCCTAGGAGTTGAAAGATAGTTAGACTTGAAGGCTCTACAAAGTCAAAGGTAATTCAGAGTTGAACACTTTGCAAAGTCGAAGGTAATTCAGAGTCGAAGGTAGGTCAGAGTTGAAGGTAAGTCAGAGTCAAATGTAATTCAAAGTCAAAGATTAGTTAGAATCTAATGTAATCCAGTGTCGAAGATTAGTCAGAGTGAAGATTCTTGAGAGTCAAAGGCTTATAGACTCAAATTCCGTCGAAGACTTTGCAGAGTTGAACGTTCCTCAGAGTCGAAGGTAACAACAATCCAAACACTGAATTATGCACGTGATTAACATGTAATTAACCCAAAGAACTTGAGATTACGCGGGAAGACAGGTGCGTGCATGCCGTGCCGTGCTGCCGAAGGGGAGCAAGCTGCGAAACAGGGTGGGAAGCAGCCTAGTAGAGTAGTTGGAAGGTTGAAAACATTGGATTATGAAAGAAATTCCCCCAAGTATAAAGTAGGGTTTACAAGATTTCGGAATATTTTGATTACAATGGTGGTAAATTTCAGAAATTAAGCATGAACTAAGAATCTTAAATTTCACGAAGAAGAAGAAAATTAAACCCTAAGACAATAAGTATGTTGATGAGAAGAAGATGAAGATGAAGATGAATAAGAAAAGATGAAGATGAACAAGAAAAGATAAAGATAACAAATTTGTTCACGAATGAAGCTTAACCTAAGAACCCTAAATTTCATGAAGTAGAAAAAAATTAAACCCTAAGAAAATAAGTATGTTGAGGAGGAGAAGAAGAAGATGAAGAAGAAAAGAATACATAGAACAGATTTGTTCATGAATGAAGCTTAAGGGGGAGATCCTTGAGTCTCGATGCAATGTTCTAGCAATCAACGACCACGTCGCCTCTTGGTGATGTTGGTCTTACACGTGACACCCTCTTGATTCACTACCCTAGCTTCGTCGCTTCTCAATTTGGTAGAGCTTCCGTGTCTCTCTCTTTTTCTCCCCTTGAAAGAGGCTCTCTCTTGAATAAAGCTAGTGACAACTTTTTTATTCTAGCATGCATCATGCTTTTTATTTCCCAATCACAAGGTTAGGGAGAGAATTTTATACAAACCCTACAATGACGACGATGGAGAATTGTCGAAGCAACGATGATTATGTGAAGAGTTGGACAGCCTTAGCATGACACTAAACCAAACCGTTTTTGGTAGCATTGGTTGTCCCTTCTTACCAATTGAGAGCCCATATTCTTCATTACAACCATTATTATTATTCTTTTCTTCTTCTTCTTCTTCTTCCTCTCCTTTCCGTGGTAACTTTCACCACATTCTCGAAACTTTCCCTAGTAGTATGTCTAGACTTTAAAGCGCCCATTCCTTGTTGGGAAAACAAGTCCCTCCGGATGGGAAGAAGAGAACAAACCGAATCAGATGAAGTGGGTAATTTGACTGAGGCCCAAAACCGAAAACCGAAAACCAATTATATAACCAATTTGAGAGACTATATTTGTAAATAGTCTAGATGAGCCCATTGAGGCTATATTTGTAAATAGTCAGCTATGTATATAAGTATATATACACTTAGGGCAAGTAGTTAGTGAGTAGTGAAGGATAATCAATATAGTTGTAAGAAGTTATAGTGTGTAGTTGCCTCTGTAATTGTGTGTGTGTGAGAGAGTGAGAGTAGTAACTCGACTGCCGTTTGTTAGACGAAAATGAGCTCAAGGTTGTTGCCTCTGAGTCTCCCTGTACTCCTCTCTGTGTACATAGTGATTTGTTTTCTTGGGGTTCGAGACCCCGTGGTTTTTCCCTTTTGGGTTTTCCACGTAAAACATCTGGTATCTCAGTGTCGTCTTGTTTCATGTACTTTCTAGATTTTGTGTTTGCATTGCGTACTGTCATTGTCAATTCTTTGCACCCGAACATACGTACGAGAAACCGGTTGTGGCCGGTTCCGATCCTAACATTTCTCCCTTTGCACACACCATGCCATCACAATGTATAATTTGTGTGTGTGTGTGTGTGTGTGTGTGTAAGTATGAGCGTATGTGCAAGTGTGCTTATATCAGTTGTCAATTTGTATGTGTGTGACTATGTGTGAATGTGCAAGTGTGTTTATAAAGTGTCAATTTGTATGTGTATGGCGATATATGTAATTTGTAATGTACCTGTTGTGTATTTGTAAATATGTATCTAATGTGTGTGGATGTATGGGCGAATGTGTATGTGTAAGTATACTTGTATGTCACAAATGTGTATGGGTAACTATGTAGTTGCTATGTATGTGGATGTAATTGGGAGTGTGAGTATGTGTAGTGCATGGGTTTGTACACGTATATTTATGTCGCACTAGTATATGTATTCTAAATTCTAATGTATGTGCATTGAGTGGGTTTGTATAGATATATTCATGTTACACTAGTATATGTGCTCTAATATTCATGTGCATAGGTATAAGTGTGGTATGTGTGTTGATGTGAAAATGTTACATGTATTTTGGTGCTTTGTGTATTAAATATTTACATATTAACTTGTAAGTGTGTATTTGTACATATGGTTGATGATGTAGTTTGAAAGTGTTTTGGCCTCTTTTTGAATCATCTATTTGAATATTATTATGAATTCCTTGAAGACTATAGAGGGGCATAAGCAACATGTTTGCTTCTTCAAAAGTTCTAAGAACATAGATTTTATGCTTACTTGAAGTGTTAGCTTAAGTAGAGTTTCTTGACTATCATATCATGTGTCAAGGAATCTCCATGATGTGTGAGAACGTTAGTACAAAAGTTCATTGGTAAGAATCTTTCTCATTTAAGGATGTATACCATTATTTTGGGGATGCAAAATTTTTATTGGCTCTTCATGAAGAGTTATTTGAAGATCTTCTTGTCATTGACACTCTCACAAGAAAGGATATTCTTTTTGAGCAAACAATTGTTGTACAATAAATTGATCATGTAATTTACTATTGAGAAGTCAATGTTATTTGTGAGATAAGTTGGACCATTGACAATGGCAATTAGTTGAAATCCTCCTAGATTTCTTTGTCAATCAACGTATATTCACACCTTTAATTAAAAAATCTTGGATTTATCCCAATGGAAGGGGTGAAGTTTGTGCCATCAAACATTTGCCCCTCAAAGCCTCTTCTTCTTGAGCTTGTGAAGTCCCTCAAGAGATTCTTATGTGCCATGAATGACTCGTTGATGTTTGTGACAACATGGTAGCTAACTTCAAGTGATTGAGCTCCCAATACCTCCTTGATCTCTTCCCATTCTCAATGACCAATTAATCTTTTATTTTCTTCCTTCTTCTTTTGTGTGCATTGCTACTCAACTTCCTCGTGAGTATGGTCAAGTATTTGATTGTTCTTTTTCCTTATCCTATTATATGCAAACTCGTCACCCTGATATTACTTGTTGGAGTTCTAATAAGTGTAGCTTTAACCTAATTACCCAAGACCGAAAATATCCTATAGTATGTCTACATGAAAGAAAACAAAAAGCAACAATATCAAAGCATTTTAACACAACATTCAAAGATACAAGAAGAAAGTACATAGATTCAATCCTTAGTGCCAAATATAGTGGCTTAATTGGTCATTTTCTATAAAATATCTTAGGCTAGCTTATAAGAAGGACAATCCAAAGAATCTCAACCCCCCTTAGTCATTAAGTGTCCACATTTTCCCTTTATCTTTACCACGTCCTTACATTGTGCCCCAACACCGCACCTCACATCGAAGAGAATGCAAGCTAGTCATATGGAAGCAATAGTGTGAATTGTGGATAAAGGATGGATGCATCTCTATATTTCTTAACCACATTTTAGATCAAGAATTCTAAGAGTTAATAGGCATAGTTGCATAAAGGTCATGACATGAACTTCAACTCTTACACTTCCTACACTCATATAGTAAATTGATGTCCTTAGGAAGGTTCTTGATATGAGAAAAAGAATTTACATAGACTCTAATATTCACATCTAGTAACTCTCTCATATGGCAATTGAAGGTCATACTTATAATGCAACATCATTGCATGACAACCTCTTGAATTGGTTATATTTGCTCAACAAGGTCTTAAATATTGCACGGTGCAAGTCTAGTAAATATAGTTGGGAATTACAAACAATTGTGTAATAAAACAATATGACATTATGAGTAGGGTAACATCCTCAATACAAAAAAACACGTGAAAGAAAATAAACTTAAATAAACCAATAAAAGAAGCTAGACTTGCCACAAAGTTATAAGCTCTTAAACAAGAAAAACGGACAAAACACCACAATAATCAAATTTATTTGTTTTTATTCTTTACAAAATAAGATACAAAAAGAGATGTCGAGTCTAAATTAACAAAGGTAACTAATGAAGGTGATGATGATGGATACTAATGTGGGAATATAAATTAATGAATGAAAGTGATAATAATGGGCACTAACTTGGGAACATATGATGGAAATATAATTTTCAAAGCTGGCTAGTTCGCAAATAAACTACCAAATTCTTCGCTAAATATATGGTCAAAACCCATGTTTGCACATACTTACATAAGTGCCTACAATAATGAATACTCTTACAAATGCTTTAAAGCAACTTCCACGTGTACAGAAGAGAAAATATCAATTAGACATGGTGATGTGGCATTTATGATATACTGTCTGCCTTGAGAGATTTTTTAATGATTTTTAATGATACTCTTTATCATTAACTCACACTAAATTGGCTATCATCATCATCATCATCATGAGCTGATGACTATGTGCATGTGACATAAAATAATGAGATAAAGTTGTAACTCAATGTGAAGAGTGTATGTATATATATATATGGGTCCATAAACCTAAATTGTGCTCTTAGATAGATGATACTAATGTTTTAGCATTACTAGGAGGGATGCCCTACAAAGAGGGCAAGTTTTTAAAACATTGCAACTAATGTTGGAGTTGTATATAAACATAGATTCCAAAGTGTCTAACCATTCGATGATGCAATGGCTATGGAAGACATGGCCACAATTGGGTGCCACTCCCAACTTCTCCCCTAGCTCGAACTCGCATAAACATATTGAACACTCCCCCGCACTTATAATGCTCATGTTAATTGTATCTGTTGTCCCATTTGTCATTGTCATATATGATGTTGATAATCTTGTTGATGTCCCTAGTGACATCATCATCATGTCCTCCTCATCATTGTCGTCTTGATTGGATATTTCATGAGCATATCGATTTAAGTTAGGCACACTCACATTACAAGTATTAATGTGATCCACATAATTATATTGATATAACACTTCTTCTTTGGAGTTGTATAACCCAAGAAAGCTCACAATGTAGCTACAAAGCTCTTGGATAGCAACTAGGAGAATGTTGACAATGACAACGAGTGGAGAAGGATGGGCAATCATTATACCCATAGAATTCTCGTAGGGGAATATTAAATGGTATAAATATTGAATGTGTGTGTGTGTGTGAGTGAGTGAGTGAGTGAGAGAGAGAGCTTTGGACAACTAGTATATATAGTTCACACACTAATTGAGTAGCTAGAAACTTGAGACATAGTAGTAGTGGCTTAAAGGCTCTGATTATATATGGAGATATGTGCAATAAAGATCCTATGTGATAAGCATATTAGTATCCACTAGACTAAAGTGATTGATGAAGTGTAATGATCAAAGAGCTCAAAATTGTGTGTGTTATGTGTAGATTAATATCACTTTATATAATGCTTGAGTAGGATGTTGGTTGTAGAGACTTTGAAAGGATTCACTTACCTTAAAGGAGTCCAACTCGTACATCCCTCCTCAAAGGTGATGGAAAGATCACATGGGGTGTCCAATCGATGGGGGACACACACACACACACAAACAAACAAACATGCATGTAATAGTTTATTTCATTATTACCCCTAAGCTGGTGTACTTACCAATACACACTCATTAAACCTCACAAATCGTCGAATAAACCTGGTGCTCTAGAAAAAGGTGTCTAATTAATTTTATTGAACTTCTTAGTTGGAAAATAATTTTTCATAAAAGATTAAAGAAAGATTTGCCATTAAGTTTTGATAATGTTTTTGATGTTTCCTATTATTTTGGGCATGAAAAGGAAATGTGGCCTATTAGTATCCATAAACTCCTCTAACACCGATGTAATGGTGAGTGGCTAAAATAAGGTCTATATACATAAAACAAACCTTCAAATGCATATTACCTACTTCTGACTAGTTATCCAACCAAGGTTTTGCAATATCCTTTTGAGACCTATCTGCTTGGATCCACACAACAAATCTATATAATAACGTGACATAGACAGATACATTGAGATATCTACACTATGGAAAGATTCTTATATAAGTGGTATCATATGATTTACTTAGAGTTTTTATCTTTTCATTGACCTTGTCATCACTAATATGCACATGATTTAGGAACCACGTAGATGATTCCCCATGACAAATGGGCACTATAAAAAAACAACTTGGAGAATTACTAAGAGCCCAAAAACGTCCTTATCATGTTATTGTACCCACTCTTTATATTGGATACTTTGATATTAAAGTTGAAAGTTCCACATCATGATGAAAAACATGAGGTAAGTTAGTATGGTTACATTGTTTATGTTGTTATATGTTTACGTAATACATTCTCACTAATAAACAACTCCACATAACACATGTTGTTATATGTTGTTATATGTTATATGTGATTCAAAACCATCTACACGAAATCCCCCACATTGGAAATCGATTTTATAAACAAATTGGAGAATTAACTAACATATCATCAGTGTCAAGATGTACCCTCTCTATTGAACATTAGCAAGAAGCTCTCCACATTCTTGGAAACGTAATGTCTTGATGTGTGAGTCCATGTCCTTGTTGCCAAGATCAAGATGCATACTTTTTCATAGCTAGGTGCAATTAACTAGCTCAAGATAGTGAGTTTCTTTTCAAAATGAAACTCATGGGTGTACAACAAGTGTTATACATTGACACTCACACTTGCGCTTCATATTTCTCTAATGATAATTTTCAGTTTCAAATGAGCATTATTTTACATTTAAGTATAAAATGTGCCTTCTCACGCTTTTGTTGTCGAAATACCATTCATTCGGAAAAGATAACAAAGTGAAGTTGTGCAAACATGAAAACTTATATGCAATTCATACATTGGAAAGACCTAAATGAGAAACTAGAATTTGTCTTCTTCTTTTTCAAAAATGAAATATTAGTAATTTATCAAATTGCCAACACAAAGGGGTTGGGTTCAAGACTCGTCCAAAAACACATATAATGAATAAAGGAAAAATTATACTCTCCACTTTTTTCTTCACAATTAGAAAATTTATAAACGACTATAGAAAACTTAAAGACATACAACATGGGGATCTCAATTGAGATCATGTAGGGTTTGAGAAGCCAACCCAAAAGTCGAATATGATGCCTTACCAACCCAGAAGTCAAATATAATTTCCTCAAACGATAACTGATGGGATGGGATCATAGATTTGTGAGGAAGATATGTGGAAATGTACAGACAGAACGAGAAAACAACAAATACACAGAGTTTAATGTGGAAAACCCTAAACGGGAAAAACCACGGCAACAGAAATTTCACTATATCAAAATTGTACAAGTCAGAGCAAAATACAACACTCTCTGATCAGAGTGTATCAGCCACGTAGGGCTCTTAGCGTCTAGTCTGTTTCAACTATGGCGTTGCTCACTCGCGCTCTTTGACTACTTTGTTCTCCGCTCTAACAACTACTCTGTTATAATAGTTATTGTTCTCTACAACAACCTATGTTTGCCCTAAGTGTATTTATACTTATACACAATATGGGATATTTACAAATGTAGCCTCTAATGTTATTATTAACTATTATTATAGTAATAAACCGACTAGTCGACTAGTCGATTTGACTAGCCGACTCCCATGTCCACTATTCCGTCGGCTCGACTAGTCGGTCCTGTCTTCGACTTGGATCACATATACAATGTTGTCGACTCTCCCTCTCCTTCCACTCTCCTTGTCTTCGATTGTTGGCTCTTAATAAGTTGAACAGTCGGCTCCTCCCACAAGAGGGACATATTCCTAACAAACTCCCCCTTCACTCATGAGGGAGGGAGTCACTTAGCCTTGTCCTTTGTTGGTAGACTTAGAGTCTATCCATTGGTAGGCTCTTCGTGAGCATGTCAGATCCATTGTCGTTAGTATGGATCTTCACAAGGGTAAACTCCCCGACATCCACTTTCTCCCACAACTAGTGATACCTTCTCTATATATGCTTGGTTTGGGAGTGATATGCACTCTAATTATCACAATGGAGTAGGAATCTCTCTTGCTTCATTCCCAACTCACCGAGAAAGTTTCTCATCCATATAAGCTCTTTGCCGGCCTCTACCGCTGCCATATACTCTGCCTCTATGGTCGACAAGGCCACAGACTTATGCAGTCTGGACTGTCACGACACTGCTCCCCCTGCATAGGTCATCACGTACCCAGAAGTGGATCGACTTGAGTCAACGTCCCCTGACATGTCCGAGTCGGTAAACCATTGAAGCATAGGTTTTCCGACACCATACCTTAGGCATACCGTCGAGGTGCCTTTCAAGTACCTGAGCATCCACTTGATAGTTGCCTAGTGTTCACTACTTGGATTACTCATGTATCGGCTTACTGCTCCCACAACAAATTCTATGTCTAGTCTTGTACAGACCATAACATACATTAAACTGCCGACGACCGATGCATATGGTACTTTCCTCATCTCGGCCTTGTCCTTCTTGCTCTTCGGACATTGTTTACCATTCATCTTGCAATTTGTCGGCAATACAGAGCCGACTGGCTTTGCTTCTGACATGTTGAATCATGCTAAGATCTTTGTCACATACTTCTCTTGTGACAGCCACAACACTTTCTTAGTTCTATCTTGAACTATGTGCATCCCCAAGATCTATTTAGCCGGTCCAAGATCTTTCATGGCAAACGACTTGCCTTATGCTCTCTTCAAGCTCATGATCCTTTTTGTGTCTTGTCCGACTATCAACATGTCATCCACATATAATAAGAGAATTAAGAAGCCGCCTTCATCGTACCTTTTGACCAACACACAATAGTCAACTTGTGTTTTCTAGAACCTATGTTCGAGCATGAAGGACTCGAACTTCTTGTACCATTGGCGTGGAGCTTGTTTCTGACCATACAATGTTTTCTTTAGTCGACACACTAGGTTCTCTTTCCCTTTCTCCACAAAGCCTTCGGGCTATTGCATGTAGATTTCTTCATCTAGCTCCTTGTGCAAGAATATTGTTTTGACATCCAACTATTCGATCTCTAGATCCATATTGATGGCTATGCTTGGAACAATTCAGATGGATGTCACTCTTCACAACTGGTGCGAAAATTTCATCAAAGTCGACACCCTTTTTCTGTTGAAACCCCTTCACCACAATGCGGGCTTTATATCTAGGTGCGTTGTCGACTTCTCCAATCTTTACCTTATAGACCCACTTGTTTTTGAGTGCTCTATTACCTTTTGGTAGCTCCGCCAGATTGTAAGTATAATTTTCATGCAAGGAGTCCATCTCGCCTTGCATTGCACTCAACCATTTCTCTTTGTGCTCATTGGCAATGGCTTCATCATAGCCCTTAGGCTCACCTTCATTAGCCAAGAGGATGTATTGATTGGCATAGGTAGTTGGTGGTCTCCTTTCTCTGAGTGGGTATCTCCTTCTATCCGTTGTCAGCTCTGGTTCGGATGTCTCTGCCGACTCTTCTCTCGGCCCGGGTTCATATATGTCGATCAATCGCTCAAGGTTTGCCGACTCTGACTCGTATTCCTTGATCAACTTCAGAAGGTTTGCTGACTCCAACTCATATATATTGGTCGGGTTGCTCCGAGTCGACTAACTCGGATTCGGTTGTGCCGACTAGCTATCTTTGAACAACCGATTGTGTCGGTTCAACTAGTCTTAAGTCGGTGGGAGTCGATTGAGAAGTTGTTTCTATTCCTCTATTGTCTTGTCTTCCAAGAAGACAACATCCCGACTCCTCACTACCTTCTTGTCAACTAAGTCCCATAGTCTGTACCCAAACTCATTTTCCGAGTACCCGAGAAATATGCATGGTTTCGACTTACTGTCAAACTTCGACCTCTGATCCTTAGCCACATGCATATACACTAAGCATCCGAACACCCTCAATGTCGGTAGGAGACATCCTTTCCTGTCCACACCCTCTGTGGGACATCACCCTTCAATGGCACTGAGGGAGACATGTTTATAAGATAAACAACCATGTATATCGCCTCAACCCAATACAATTTCGGCAGCTTAGCATGTGACAACATGCTCCTTACTCTCTCCAGAATCATTTGATTCATCCTCTCTGCCTGCCCGTTCAACTCAGGGGTCTTCGGCATTGAGTATTCGATTCAAATACCTTGGGCCTTGCAGTATTCTTTGAACCGCCCTCTGTATTCAACACCATTGTCAGTTCAAACAACCTTCACCTTCTGACCCGACTCTCTTTCCGTTCTAGCCTGAAACTCCTTAAAGAGCGATAGTACTTGGTCCTTCGACTTTAGTACGAAAGCCCACAACTTCGACTGTAGTCATCAATGAACATCAAGAAGTACTGTCCACCACGATGCGATGGAGAATCCACATAGCACACATTGGTGTGCACTAGTTCTAGTGAGGCTTCTCTTCTCCTTGGTGGTCTCAAGTGGATTGTAGCTTTGTTCTACTTCTCAACTAAGTAGTCGAAACACTTCTCCAAGTGCTTTCACTTCTGGGAGAAGTTCCTAGTCGATTAGGATGTGCATTCTTTTTTCACTCATGTGGCCTAGTCTCTTATGCCACAACTCACCACTTGAGTCGGCTGCCACATTTGCTTTTGACTTGCATAGTCGGGCATGCATCATATACAATGTGCCCTCTTTTTATGCTCGGGCCACTATGAGGTTTCCTCGACAAAACTTCCATTTGCCATTTCAAAACCTACCATTATAGCCTTCGTCGTCCATTCTTCTAGTCAATATCAAGTTCATCCTGATATCGGGCACGTGTCGAATATCCTTCAGGATCAGCCGACAACCGGTCGGCATTGTCAGGCATACATTTCCGACACAAACTATCTTGCATTCCACATTATCTCCCATCTTTACATAACCATGATCACCAGCTGTGTAAGTCGAGAAACACTCTCTCGACGGAGTTATATGGAAAGATGCACCTGAATCGATTACCCAGGTGCACTCTTCACTTGCAAGATTTGTGCTTGCCTGCTCACACCTCCTTGTCTTCAACTGTCGGCTCTTACTCAGCCAAACAGTCGACTCTTCCCATAGGAGGGACATATTCCTAACAATAACTTCCAAGAGGTTTCCAACAATGAAAATTGCCAAAGTAACATTTCAATTGCCTAATATGTTGTTGCACACCTAGTTGTGCCACAAATACCAATATGTTACACATACACCAAACATGCTTAATCCCCAACACCTTAAGAACTCAAAACCTATTTGAAAATGAGAGGAAGGGAATCTCTATCTATATATGAGGAGACCCTTTGGAATGGGGAATTCAAAACTCCACTCAAAGAAGCCCCACACTATAGTAATGTATGTCCAAATAATTCTTAACATTAGGCAAGTAAGAAAACAATGCCCATTGTTTTTAGTATGCAAAAGAAACACATTCTAGTACAAATATTTTCCTTTCTTTAAGCATCTTCTAGGGATAAAAACTCCAATAAACACCTTAATTATAAATGGAAGACAAGAACATCATCTTGTCCCTAGCAAACGGCCATCACATTGTGGGCTTCATAATTCCTCATTCTCTCGCAACTTTTGTTTCCATCAATTCATTCTTGTCAATTAACATATGCTAAATATAATTAAATTGTTTTTACTTTTGTAAAACACCTACTTCTGACAAAGTTCCCATAAGCTTTAGTTGAAAAGTTGGAGGGAATCTGTAATTGGGCATTCTAAAATTGCCAAACCCTATATCTATAACTTCTAGGAATATTAAATCTCATCTTAACTATTCAAAATGCCACTATTCTACTTGCACGGCAAACAACGCATCATGTATTGTAACTAACCCAAGCCGTGCTATCCAAGAAAATTGGAACAAATGGTTACCCTCCCATCACAATGTTCTCAAAGTAAGTACTTGCTTGGTGGAGGATGTCATTGCACATATTCCAAAACACTCCGCTAAGAAGCCAACAATTGAGTAACTATAATCAACTTTGAATAATTCATTTGTTTATCATTATTCACAACACTGCACCAAGATGCTATCATCTTTGTTTTTTCAAAATTAATCCTATCTTCCCAAGAAAAAAACTACCACCTCCATCCATGCTTGTTTACTTTTAACATCTCCTTAAGAAAGGAGAATCTTGTATCTAGTAGCATGTGCTCATGTAAATTTAATATTGTTGCTCCACCAAGTATTTCTTGTAGTACAATCATCATTCCATGACACCCAAGAGTGGGCCATTTTATCCTTCTTTTTCCATAACGTAAACCTCACTGAAGATGTTAATCTTTCCATTGCCTTGCTTGATCATGCAACAATGGTACATAGTACGACACTATAGGAATCATAATTTATTGCACCATTTTAAGTCTTACATGAAAATGCCATGCTTGTGAATTGCAACACATGAACTTATCCTCGACCTTTCGATATGTTTATTAAGCAAGACTTTCATTTGATAGTTCCAAACTAGTTGGATGACCCAATTGCCTACAAATAAAACCATGCAAATTGGCAACTCCAAAACCAAGATCGTGTAGATTACTCTCTATACATGAAATGATAAATAGTTTATGCATGCCAATCTCCAAACCTTAGGAAAATTAAAAGAGATATAAACTGCATGAATTGAATAGACACAAGGTAAAGACCGCAAGATAATGATGTGTTTATGGCTTATTGCACATAGAGCCTTGCCAGTAGGGACGTGGGGTAAAGACCCCAATGTAGACCCTAGATGTATTGCATGTGGACAGATAGAAAGCATTTCCCATTGTCTATGGGAATGTCGCGATGCAGTGGCTGTATGGGGAAGGGCACTACGTTTGCTTTGCCATGCCTCTAGTTCGTTCACCCTCAACTGGGACATGCTTGTTGGATTTGTCTTGAGGATGATGTGGCGAAATACAATAGCACATGCAATGCTAAGTACAGAGGGGAGGATGACATTGTTTGGCTGATCACTGACAACAGGGTACCTACAACTTGTGCACAGAATCAAAAACTTGGAGATCTTTGGATGTTGCTTGCCCGGGGGCTCCACTATATTTAAAGAGGTTATATCACGTGCGTTCATGACATCTTTTATAAACCCCTTATACATATATTTTTTACTATTTTAGATACCCTTTTATAAAAAAACGGTTCATAAAAATACCCCTTAGTGTAAATATATATTTTTATAACTACTCATTTCAAATACCCTTGCATAGAAAACACACATGTTTTATACATGTATGTATATATGCATTGTATTATATCGCATATGTTGTAAACTTGTATATATTTTATGCATGGGTTGTATGTATGAAATGTATTGTATTGCATGCGAATGTATGTATGTATATATTAATAATATATGCACTATATTGTATTTCATGTTTATTTATGTATGAGTTGAATTACAACACATTAATTTTTGCTTGCACCTTTTTAATACATTTTATTCCTTATTTCCGTTTTAAAAATTTTGTTTGTATGTTTGTTTGCATGTATGTTGGTGTGGAGCATGTGTCTTCATACTGAAGAAGGATCACCATCTAATCACTAAGCATTAAAGTCGATCTTCATTACATTCCATCTTCTATAACATGCCTATGTAGCAATGCATATATTGTGGCTTCACGTAAGTGCAAAACGATATATCTAAAAGAGCATATATCAAAACAACAATATTATGTGATATCCAAGAATAATTCACAACATTCAACTTGAGTAAGAACTTCGCTGCATAAAGTTACTGCAATCCTAGAAACAACACACTGAGTTTTTCTCTAAGAAAAATTGGGTATTTAACTCCCTACGTTGCTATTCAAGAACATCTAGTCTGAAATGTGCAAACCTACACACTTAGAAAATACATTTTTTACCACTTCTTTGTCGACCACACTCATTCAATGAGTTGAAAACTTATACAGTAACAATATGAAACCAAAGATTAACATATTGTGTGAATAAAATAACAATATCAAAATGATAGTAGCAAACAAAAGATCACAACAAACTCTTGTTTGATTGTCATTGGAATCTCCGCCCTCTATTGTAAATCACATCTTGAAGCCGCATGAGGCTTCTCAAGACCAAAAGAGTTTTTCTTGCCTGTGATATGACAATAGCAAAAACACAAATTATGACGGAATGTTGCAAATGCATGTGTGCATCATTCGTAGAGGCATACAACACAACATGCATATGAAAATATACATACACACATATGAATACGATTAAAAACTGATAATTATACATATGGTACTTAACCAACAACCATCAGAAAGTGGTCTAGATCTAGATGGCAACAAACTCTTGCTTTCTTGTAACTCATCTTGCACATCCTTGTTTGCCAGTGGGAGGCCATTTTGAAGAGGTCAATCACCTTATGGAGCCTTCTCTCTCTCTCTCTCTTTCTCTCTCTCTCTCTCTCTCTCTCTCTTAATGATCAATGGTTGACACGAGATTATCTCATTGTGAAACAATAATAAGAATGTTAATGCTAAGTTTCAATAGGAATAAAAAGATCCATAAAAATATGCCCTTTTAGTTTAGTATATGCATTAAAATGAATCAAACTAAGCAGAAGGAATCTAGTATTCCATAAAACGAAGAAAAAAATCCATTGCATCATCATCATCCTCTTGTAACTCATCACTATAGTCCAATTCTCTCGAAACAAAAGCTCTAAACATAGGAACTACCAAAGGCACCTGTAGATTTTGATGTGTACGAAGAGCATGGAAATGCCGTTGGAGACAAAGATGAGGGAGGTGGTGGCATCAATGGAAGCCATTCAATCTGACCTGACGATGTTCTTGTCCATACCGAGGTCTAGAAGTATAAATCTGGGCACTCAAAGGAGAAACATGAAGTTGGAGGAGAGGCCCTCAATGATGTATTGTCCATTGACACATCTAGGCAAGAAGATGACAAGTCGTTCTACACTAGTATGGGAAATTGCCGCCTACCAATCCCCGGTGGCTCCACGATCACGTCACACACTATGCCCGACACCACCATGAAATAAGTGATGAGGATGAGCACAAACACAGACATGGGAGACGGTAGGTTATCTTGTTGGGGAGCTTCAAACGCATTCGAGGCGAGCGCAAGGTAGTGAAAGGGAGCCGTACTGCGTGCGAGAAAGGATTCATGATCACGATCTCTGAGACACACAATATATATCAATGTGTATGTATGTTACTGGATCTGGCTATGGTTATTTTGTCCCTGCATCTCTCTCTCTCTCTCTCTCTCTCTCTCTCTCTCTCTCTCACCACATCCGACCCCTTATATTAATAAATGTGTGTGAAAAACACTACTTACAATGGGCGTGACAATGGAGTATGGTCACCCATTATCTACACTACATGGGTAGTGGAACATGTTGAATTGCTAATAGGCAAGACGAACACTCAACTGAGGAAAGAATTTCCACTTGCTCTAATAAAGAAAATTGCCACATTAGTACTCCCTTCAACTTTCGTAGATATGCTTTCACTCCATGTCTACCATTAAATACAAATGCGTTGCGCATGTTCCAATTATGATGCAATCGCCAATATCTCAGAAATAGGAAAACAATCTCAATCTTTGATTTTGGGTCAACCTATGTAAATTGTGCAAACACACACTGTCTAGGTGTCAAATAACACCATGATAAAACTTGGCAATTTTGAGAAATGTAAGTCCAAATCTGACAAGAAATCGGACATTGTATAAATCGATGAGTACTATCTTCCATTTGAACAGTGCAAAAGAAGAAATTACTCATTGCGAGTCCACGATGCTTTAGAGCTAATCCCAAAGGAAATCCTCCAATCAAAACTCTCCAAATGAAGACCTTTGCTACAAGTGGCAATTTAGAATGTCAACTAAGTTGTAAGATTTGCCACCACCCATGATTAGATTTGTGAATTTTCCATTCTTCTTTGGTCTTAGATGATAACCATTCAAGGGACTCAATAGAACAATGATACAAAAGATTAGTAGTCACTTGTAACAACGACGTTTGACCTCGTAAACACCAATCAATCCACGATTATTCTCCTATTTGTGGAGGTAAGGGGCCTTGCTTCAATGCAATATTTTGTAGTTGTTTGCTAGATAAACCCATAATTAGGCGAGATGTGTAATAATTTTCGCGCTCTAACAAACTCCAAAATTCTTTGAGATGGAGCCTCAACTATATCTCCCACCTCTTTGACCCCCAAACGAAACAAATGATTAAATTGTGAGTGCAATCTCTCATTTCCTGGCCAACATAATAATCGAGAAGACACAAGTAACTCTTTTTGCAAAGAATTACAATGTTCTCTACTAGATGATGGTTTCCATACACATAACAAGAGTGCTTCTTGCCATGAGGTAACCAAGTGTTGAACACATTAAGAGCCCATAATCCTAAGTGAAATACATCCATTCCATAATTGTCACCATGAAGCCTTAATCATTGTCCTCCCATGTGTTAAACCCTTGTTCTCAATGAAATATTGAACAATAGATATCCATGGTTGTGAGTTTGAACACATGTCTTGTAATAATGAAAATCTACGAGCCATCATATGCATAGATAAGTTCAATATTCTAGATCCCCCCAAGTGCTTAGGGGTTGCGAGATGAATCCACGCAACCCATGTGATTCCCATCTTATCCCTCTTCTTCCACAACAAATATCGAAAAGGTTCCAAAATAGAATGCAAAGCCTTCTTTGTCCATGGAAACAATGTCAAGTAATATAATATCATGTTAGGTGTAAAGGCCTGTAGTTCACAAATTAGGTAATTATTCGTATATGTGAACACATTGTTCACTTGGACAGGACACCTCCTTTTGTAGTTTGAACACACCTCTTTCATTGTAGGGTTAACTAGTATAATAACCTTTTTTTTCTTGTGTACCAATCAAGGCGATTGGATACACCCAAAAATATGTGTCTACTCTTTGTTTACTAAACATCATCCATCAATAGCTGCTCCCTCAAACATCCCTCTTTACCTTTATATCATGGGTTCCATAATACATTGTACAACCTTCAAACGTACATGAAATGGCCAAGATTGTGACTTCCAATACATGAACTTATCCCTAAACTTACTAGACATCCATTCAATAAATTGACCATTTGTAACATTCATTCTTAATGGATAACCCAAATGTCGAAAAATAGGGCCTTTCTTTACCACGAATCCATGCCATCCTAAACACTCCAAATCCCTGATATGAGACTAGAATTCCTCCAATTAATATGTAATCCGGAAGCCAATATAAACTGGTTCCATACAAGCATCCCCTTCTCCAGATTCTCTCGTGAGGCTTGTAGAAACATGAAAGAATCATAAACCAAAGCTTGTGCTACTAGTTGCCCTCTAGACGGAAGGTGTGGACCCATAATGTCACCATTTGTTGCAAGCCTGGATAACATCACTAACTAGGGATGAGTAACAATAGCAAACAACAATGGGCTAAGAGAGCATCCTTGACGAATGGATCTTGCGAGGGCAATATCTGATGTAACTCCCCCATTAAGCATTACTCAAGACACATCTTGTCCTAATAAAAATATGAGGCGAGACATACGAGGTCCAAAGCCCATTGTATGCATTAACCTAGAAACAAAGGACCAATTAACATGATCGTAAGCTTTCTCCAAATCAAATTGCACCATAATCAATTCTTGATGAGTGTTTTGAGCATAATCCATGGCCATTTGAACATTCACCATTTTATGTAATATATTCTTGCCTGCAATAAAACCATATTGGGCAGGATATATCAACTTTGGCAAATACTTTTGTAATCTATTTGCGAAGACCTTTGTAAATATCTTATAGAACCCCCCCATCAAAGAGTTAGGTCTCCATTGATGAAATGACTCAGGAGATGCCACCTTTGGAGCTAATTTAATTAGACCAACCTTCCAAGCTTGAGGCATATGACCAAAATCCCAAGAATGTTGAAACATCAAAGTTAAGGGCCCCTTTAAAATGTTCGACTATCGCTTAAAAACTTCATTTGTCAAGCCATCCCAACCAGGGCTCTTACCACTAGGAAGATGCCTTAAAACTGTGTCCACCTCATCCTCAGTCAAATCCGCATCCAATTCATGACTAACGAGGTCATGCACAATACATCCAACCACATCATAAAACTCATGACATGCTCTACTCACCTCATTTGTCATTAACAATTTTGGGCCAATCAACTCCTTAAAGTAATGAACACATATGTCAATTATTGTAGAAGAATCCATTATCTATTTATCCCCTTGCTTCACATGTACCACATTAGATCGAGCATAAGTAGGATGTAACACTTGGAAAAACAAATGAGATTGACATTGATTATCTATGAGCCCATCCTTAAGTTGTCGCATCTTAGCATAATGATAACTTTGGCATTGCAATTGAGAAATAATAACATGTGATTGACTCAAGATATCCAAACGCTCATCATCTAATGGTGCATGTATCAATAATGCATTACACCTGGAGAGAACTTGTGAGAATTGTCGAAGAAGACCTCATCTTCGTTGAGTATTAGTTACTCTATACATACAATGAATGATCTTAACGTTTCGTAACATGATATCCCATGCTTTAACTCCTTTAAGATTCATTTGTTGCGAAAAATCTACCAAAATTTGCTCCATGAGAGAATCAAAATGAGGTTGAAGCAAAGGAGAAGAGTTAAAGCGTAATGGAGCCTTTCCAAGTAAGGATTTATACATGTCAATTGCATGATTACAAACCTCCAAACAAATATGAAAGTGATATGAAGTTCCCACATCTTGTAGAGTTGTCATACGAAGTGATGTAGGTAAAAAAGAAGCATCGTGCATCACATACATTCTATCTAACCGACTCCATGTTTGTCTATGTTGAGCGGATTGGTAGGTAAAACCTGGATCATTCCCATGCAACCATGTCCAGACATCCAACTTTAGAACTACCATAGCCAATGAATCCCAAGCAAGTTGCATCAACACACATGTTAAAAATCACCCATAAGTAATCTTGGACAACCCACACATACGGTTTGAAGGAGTGAACCCCATAATGCAATATGTTGGCTGGTTTGGTTAGGGGCGTAAATCCCAACCACCCACACAACCTTGCCACAAATGGTGATTTATAGAACCAAAAACCGACCATAAGGATCATTGTGCACCACTTGAGGATAATATTTATCCCTCACAATTAATACCACAATTGCATAAAATGATGAATATCCATGCAAATGAATTGTGGATCCTACTAACTCATGACACTTATGCTCAACTGCACATAATACATCCCATTCTGCCATAAAGTGACCCCATTCACCACATCCAAAACAATGACATGCAAATCTAAAACAAAGTCTTTCCGCAGTTCTAAAGGAAATAGGTGCGGAAAATCTAATTTGGTAATGTTTCAATGGAAATCCAACTAGATAGTGGCGAAGCTACGTCATTTTACTCTGATGCGTATCCTAACGTACATACATACATAATAGTACCATGTACGGCATCGGTACTGATACCGATGGTTCTTTTGAATTATATGCCGCCTATCATACAGTTGTGTTCATATGCACCCATCCTGGCCTCTTATGACTTGTATCCTATAACACACAAAATCTGCACTTATTTGTAGCATTTGCATGTGGAGATATCAACACTTTACCCATTTGACTCATCAACTCTTGTAAAAGTGGCCATAACTTTAGCCAACAATGCACTTCGATGTTCCGGTGAACAAAATACTACATCATAAAACCCTTGTGGTCATGCATATATATTTTTGTTGTCCACCGGAATAGTAACCGACGGACAAGAGCACATGAATCAGGAATAATATAAGATTGTAACGCATGTAATGGTTCACGCAAGAAGCGTGAACGGCTAAAAGACCCTGCGTATATAAAGGGCAGAAAACCTCTGATAGAGATAGCGTGTAATTTTGGAACGTAAAGAAGCATATCGTAATAGAATTCTATCTTCTCTGATATCTGTGTATAGCTATGACTAATCTACTGTGTGTTTGTAAAACCTAAGAGTGTAGAAGTAAGCAACGGTGAGTGTGTAGCCACTGTTAAGGAGCTCGGTTGTAGCCGTCTCCCTTATACACTGCTAGGTTACGGGGAACATTCCCCTACGTATTACGCATAGACACTACCGTTCGTTGTCACACAGTCACTTGGAGGTCTAGGTCGAAGGACTGACCGTAGACCGTGTTCCTAATCGGTAACAATTTTCAACACAATTTGGTGACACGATTGTGTTCAACCATTGTTTAATCCAATTAATGTATGTAAGTTTCCCAGTATCGGGGTAATCCGTGGGTATGTGTCGGATAGGGACGGGACCACCGGGGTCTTGGACCAGGGAGAAACGGGTACGGAAGGACTGAGCTTCACCGGTATCGATCACCCTGACTAAGACACTAGCCAAAGAATTTCCTAATTCATGCCGGAGGCAACTGATTGAGAGAGAGAGAGAGAGAGAGAATATATATTATCGTCTTTGGAGGTCAAATATGACCTATGAGACCAAAAAGATTACATTTCACGTGATATGTGTGAAAGTGAGTAGTGACTCTCGATGTTCAAGAACTTTACCAATGAATGTTGCAATCGAGAGTGCACATTGTGGTTGTGAGAGAAATTCATGCAAGGATTGGGCTCGATTGAAGAGATGTGGAAAGCATGGTCGAATATGATCAAAGGCAGAGCATTGTATCAAAGTGTCATGGTCAGATTCATGAACTTGTTTAGGGCAAAGTGTGCATAGCCGACAACACTCATCACTTGTGCCCCAATGCCCTGTCTCACATTGCAATGCATGTGAGCTAAGTCGCATGGAAGCAATGGTTCGAATGGCAGATAATGGGATGGGCTCTAACATGTATCGATGTGTACAGTTTCCCCATTCCGCAAAGAATATGGTTTTGTAGTTAGGTGCAACATGTGTAGTTAAAAAGAAAAGAGAACTCTTCCTGGGGCCCCCGCCGACATCTCCAGATTCAGTCACGTTGCCATCCACCGCCATGTCCCGGTTCGGGATTATTAACCCGATTCCCGTTTGATGCATGACGCGTATTGCGCCCTTGACACAAGATTTCCCCATCTCTTAGGATTGACTAACCCATGTCCAATTGTTGTTCACATGGAACCTTTCTCCATTTCGGTCTCCAAAGTTCTCATTTGAGTATTTGCTGCTACCACCAAGATCTGCACTGGAGACCGTTTCACTCAGGCTCACACCCAGAGTTGCACCATGACGCCCATGCCCTCCTAATCATCAAGGCCTCGCACTCGCCCCGATGGCCGGGTATAGGTCGTGTGCTTAAGCACCATCCATTTTCGGGGCTAGTTGATTCAATAGGTGAGTTGTTACATACTCCTTCGCGGATTTTGACTTCCATGATCACCGTCCTGTTGTCTTAATTAATCAACAACCTTTGTGGGATCTAGGTTAGTGCGCAGTTTGGCACCGTAACCCAACTTTTGGTTCATCCCACATCACCAATTTTGGTTACTGAAAATTGCCCATTTGGAGCTCACATTCCACACCGAGGTTCAACAGAGCAACCTCGGCTGCCTACCTATTTAAAGTTTGAGAATAGGTTGAGTGTGTTTCCCCACCGATGCCTCTAATCATTCACTTTACCTGATAAAATTGTGAAGAGGTCTAGCTATCTTGAGGGAAACTTCGGAGGGAACCAACTACTAGATGGTTTCGATTAGTCTTTTGCTCCTATACCCAAGTCTGACGAATGATTTTCACGTCAGTATCGCTACAAGCCTCCACCAGAGTTTTCCTCTAGCTTAACCCTACTCAGGCATAGTTCACCATCTTTCAGGTCCCATCAGTTACGCTCCCACTCAAACCTTTCACAGAAGACATGGTTGGTCGATGGTGCACCCCACAAGGGGGATCCCACCTCTCAGATTACTTGCGCCTCCGTGGGTTTGCCACCCACCGGCTTCCATACATGTTAGAATCCTTGGTCCGTTTTTCAAGATAGGTTGGACGGAAAGCCCAGAGCGCCAGTTTCCCGAGCATGCAAGTGCATATAGCCCGCCTAACGGTGCATGCTTCGTTCCTCGGCCGGCACGACAGCACTGACGAGCCAACAAAAGCTCATTCTTGTCCCATTGTGCCAGCCCACGCTGACCAACGCCCTGTGTCGAGTGGCGGACCAACTCACACCGTTCTGTATCCAACCGGGCACACCCGCGGCCTCCATTCGCTTCCCTCCCTGCAATTTCAAGCACTTTTTAGCTCTCTTTTCAAAATCCTTTTCATCTTTTCCTCGTGGTACTTGTTCGCTATTGGTCTCTTGCCCGTATTTAGCCTTGGATGGAATTTACCACCCACTTAGGGTTGCATTCCCAAACAACCCGACTCGTCGACGGTGTGTCATGGAGAGACAGGGTCTGAGCTCAACGGGGCCCTCACCCTCTCTGATGTCCCTTTCCAGGGGACTTGGGCTCGGTCCATCGTAGAGGACGCCTCTCCAGACTACAATTTGCACTACGAGGCTGCATGACAACAAAGAGAGAGAGAGAGAGAGAGAGAGAGAGACGCACACACATACTCACACACACCTCGTTCACAGAAACTAGAAAAAGAAGAAGAAGAAAGAATGTCTGACACATAACGACACTTAATGTACAACTAAGAGTATATGTATATGAGAAACCGATTACATCGCCGGCTTCGAGCGGACCAAATAGACTAGATACAAGAAGTTTTTGTAGGCAAGCCTCTAGTCGGAGAGCTCACGGTGCTCCCCATTGTGAGTGGTGGCCTTGTGCAGACGACACAACAGAAACCGGCCTTAGAGTATAAGAGCTCGAGTAGAACTAAACCCTAAAACCCAAAACGGAACCTCAATCCCTAATAGAAAAAATGAGGACCAAAACAAATCGGGAGCAAACTCAAAAACGGGGAACCCCTTTACAAGAGACTCTTCCTCCGTTTTATAACCCAAGGAGGAGAGGTACTTTACAAAGTCAGTCCAATATTCCTCTTTTTCAGAGGAGATATTTGACTGCCTCAATTCTTGGAGTGATTGATGAGGTACATTAAACACCCTCACTTCTATGTGTGCCTATGGACCGAATGTACACATCACATTTATTTCTTTACTAATTCCTTTGTACATTAGCATCCTTACATTTTCCTTTTATTCTTATTAACATTTTCGCTAGTGTACATGTGCAGTTATTGCACTTCGCCGTTCTTGCCCGCTCCGCTTGATTTTCTCAATGTTGCCGAAAATCCTCTCGACATTGGTAAAAAATAATATAAGCACATGATCATAGAATACATCAAATGATTGCAACACTACCTTAGCATCAACTTCCACATCATGCACATCCTCATCGATGCATTCTTTCGCTACATTTTCGTTTTCTTCCACAATATTAGACAACAAGGTATTGGCAATTCCCCATAAATTATCCCAATTACATTGATCCTTGTCAACCTCATTTACATGTATTACTTCGGTATATGTCAATTTTTTCTCATTAATTTCCTCAATACCCTTAAGAGCTTCCAATGTCTTGCCTTTCACGATTACATTCAACCATCACATTAGTCTTTTTTGGATCAATTGTTTCCATATTGATGTCCCCCACAATATGTGAGGAATTCATGTTTATATCCATTATTCTTGATGTGATATCGATCTAGGATAAAAACAATTTTCCACGAACAAGAGAGAAAACCGGAACTCACTCGATTGTCAAAGATGATGAGCACAATAGAAGACCCACAATGTGTGTTGAGTATGTGGACGCTGACAACACAAGATTTCTTATTTCTATTGTTGTTTCTCGTACAAGCCACCAAATTTAACTTGCTATATCTCATTATGAAGCTCTAGCCGAGGGCTTTCCAAAGCTTATCTTTGCACCAAATTCCGTTATCGATAGAGAGCACAACAACAACAAAAAAATTCACTTCTTGTTCTTCCCCTCTCTCCTCTTGCTTTTTTTTTCTCTCTTCTCTCTGTCTGTCTATCTCTCTCTCTCATAGAAAACATTATAAAATTCAATAACCAACCTAACACCAAGCATTATATCTATTGAGCGGCAAGCTCAACCGGAGCCGGATCGGCTGAATAAGCCGGAGCCGGTAAGCGAGACGGATCGGGCGAAACGGTTCAGTATGACGGTGAGCAACCGAACCGGCAAGCAGTGGAGGCCGGGTGCAATCCGTAACCGGCAGTCCAATCGGAAGCCTAGAATAGGATAGACTACTAGGTATCTATAGTCTCGTAGTAAGTGTCAGATGCTCGTGTGAGCATTGAAGTACATGGTACTTCTGTCAGTCCCAAGAGGACTTGTATAAATAGTGTTACTTAGCACAGTGTGTAGTACAGAGTTTTCATATAATTTTGGAAATTGCGTTCTGCTCTCTCTGTCTCTCTCTCTCTCTCTCTCTCTCTCTGTGTTGTTCTCTTACGTTTACATGGTATCAGAGCGCGAGGGTTGAGAACCTCTGCTACAGACATTTACTCTTGAGAAGAAAACCCTAACAGGTCGAAAACAGACACAGTAGAAGACATGGATAGAGGCATGGCTACGTCGCTCCTGGTGGAGAAGCTCGACAGGAGCAACTACGCATCCTGGTCTTACAAGATGCAACAGTACCTGCTTGGACATGGGTACTGGAGTTATGTCGAAGGAGCGAATGATGCGGCGCCCGACTCGGCACACAAGGACTTCCCGGTATGAGAACAGGCGGCAAGTAGGGTGATGTACTGCTTCGCGTCCAGTGTCGGCGATCAGCTGCTCAGCCACATCCGTGACGCCAAGACACTGAAGGATGCTTGGGGGAACCTAAAAAAGGTTTTTGCCGCAAGCACCACTGCCCGGAAGCTGCAACTCAAACAGGAGTTGAGCAATGTTCGACAGAAGAACATGTCCGTGGCAGACTACACGGGCCGGATAAAGGAGATCTGCGACTCGCTCGCCTCTATCAATGTTACCCTAGAGGAAGACGAGATGGTGCAGGTATGTCTCGGAGGCCTGGCGTCCAAGTTCGGAGCGTTCCGGACTGCGGTGTGTACAAGGGAGAATACCCCCTCATTCTTCGACTTACAGTCGATGCTCCTTGTAGAGGAGAACCACGCCGGTGCATCTACCAGTGCATCCCCAGACAACCGAATGTTGTACACGGGAACGGATCGGTTCCGTGGGCGTGGTGGAAGAGGAGGGTAGGCACGCAATGGAGGCGGCCGGCAAGAGCAGGAACGGAGGCACTATGAGTGTGCCGACAGCAGTTTCGGGACTTCCAGAAGCAGGGGGAGTCAAGGCGGTGCCGGAGGCCGGCAAGACAAATCCGCTACGGAATGCTGGTACTGTGGCAAAAAAGGCCACAGGGAAAGTGAGTGCTGGAGAAAGCGTACCGATTCGGACAAATCCGGATCCGGCAAGACCGGTAAGGATGGCCGGCAAAACTCACACTACGCAAACGGATCAGGAGGATCCGGAACCGGAAAGGCCGGTAAGGGGCCAGCCTTGGTGATGAATCACAAGGCAAACTCAATGAAGAAGACCACTTCCAAAACGGAGGAAGTGTGGTATGTTGATTCCGGCGCATCGAACCACATGACGAGCCACAAAGAGTGGTTCTCCTTTCTGGAGAAACCGGATCAACCAGGAGTAGTCGAAACCGGAGACGACACTCCACACTCAATCGTGCACGTTGGAGAAGTCCCTCTAAGCCACGTCGAACAGAAAGGGAAGCTGATGAACGTATTACACGTTCCGACGATCACGAAGAACCTGGTGTCCGTCGGTCAGATTGTCGACCAGGGGATGCAGGTGCGGTTTACGCACCTCGGGTGCTTCATTGAGGATGAGGGCGAAGTCATTGCGCAAGGGCGTAGAGACGGGAGGATGTTTATCCTCAACACCAATGACGTTGGCACCGCTCTGTTCGCGAAATGACAGAAGGTCGAGTCGGACATCGACCTGTGGCACAAGCGGATAGGCCACGTCAACTACCAGAGGCTTCAAGATCTGCAAACGAAACAAGTCGTTTTCGGTTTGCCGAAGTTCAGCGGCCGGAGAGCCGAAATTTGTGAAGCCTGCCAACTTGGGAAGCAACACCGGCTTCCATTCCCCACCGAACGGAACCGGAGCCGTAACAAGCTCGATCTCATCCATTCGGATGTGTGGGGACCGGCACAAAGTGTAAGCCTTGGCGGGAGTCGGTACTTCGTCTCCTTCATCGACGACTATACTCGACATACTTGGATCTACCTCATTGAGCGGAAGAGCGAAGTCTTCGACTGTTTCCGGAGCCTCTAGAAGATGGTGGAACGGGAATCGGAGAGGAAGATCAAATGCCTTCGGTCGGATGGCGGAAAGGAATATTTTTCCGGCCAATTGACTAGTTATCTGCAGCAAAAGGGAATTCGATGAGAGTTCAGCTGCAGATACACACCGGAGCAAAATGGTGTGGCCGAAAGGAAGAACCGGACACTCGTCGAAGCGGCAAGGACAATGCTGGAGGAGAAGAGCATGCCCCGGTTCTACTGGGCGGAGGCGGTCCAGATGGCTGTCTACATACAAAACCGCATTGGTGACAAGGTGTCAGCTCATGAGCTGTATTTCGGGCGCAAGCCGAACTTAAGACACCTTCGGATATTCGGCAGCATAGCGTACATGCATGTGCCGGATCAGAAGCGGAGAAAGCTGGATGCAAAATCGGAAAAATGAATCCTAGTTGGCTATGCTCAAGAGCAAAAGGGATATAAGTGCTATAACCCCCGGACGAAGGAAGTCCGAGTTAGCCGGGATGTCGAGTTCGATGAATCGGCTTCTTGGTACTCCGTACCGACTCCGACTTCCGATCCCGACCCAATGCCGGAAGATCAGGCCAGTGAGCCTGAATTAGCCCTGGCAGAGGATGATGATGCAGGGACTCAAGATGAGAGTTCGGAATCGTTACGGTTGAGTGGACCGAACGAGCGACTGAGTCGGTTGGACTAGTCGGATGAAGAGACGGCAAGTGGTGGAGACTCTGCCGTGCTCTCCCCGCGCAAGGAACCGAGGAAACGGTTCACGCGCAAAGAGAAAGGGAAGAGGAAGATGCCGGAATTCGAAACCAGCAACGATGAGTCGGATCGGTGCGTATCCGACTCTGGAAAGGAGAAAGGCAGATCTTCTGCAACGAAGACCGAAATGGCCAAGAAGGGCCTCAATTCAGGTGACGGTGCGTTGCGCCGATCAACCCGTCAGAAGGATCCCGTCGTGCGGTACGGGTACAATGAATACATGGCGCATCATTATGCGTACATGACTAAGGTGACAGAAGTGCGCGAGCCGGAGAGCTACGCAGAAGCGGCAAAGGACGCAAATTGGCGTGCCGCTATGGACGAAGAAATGCGGGCACTCGATGCCAACGAAACTTGGGACCTAGTTGATCCTCCCCGTCACTGTAAACCGATTGGATGCAAGTGTGTGTACAAGGTCAAGTACAACGCCGACGGTTCTGTTAACTGGTACAAAGCCCGGTTAGTGGCGAAGGGATACGCGCAGACCCACGGAATCGACTACGATGAGACCTTCGCTCCTGTGGCAAAGATGACGACAGTTTGTGTGGTACTGGCGGTTGCTGCGGCAAGGGGGTGGCATCTTCACTAGATGGATGTGAAGAACGCCTTCCTTCAAGGAGAGCTTGAAGAAGAAGTCTTTATGACTCAGCCCCCCGGATTTCACTCGGAGATGAACAAGTCGGCGGTATGCCGACTGAAGAAGTCGCTTTACGGCTTGAAGCAAGCCCCCCGAGCCTGGAACGCGAAGATCACGCACTGGTTGCGTAAGCTGGGGTTTGCTGTCTCTAAGTCGGACTCTTCGTTGTTCATCCGGCAAAGCTCTGACGGTCCGGTATGTATACTCTTGTATGTGGATGATTTAGTCATCACTGGACCGAGTCTTCCCGAAATCAACCGCGTCAAGTCCCAGTTGTCGGACGCATTCGAAATGAAGGACCTGGGGAACCTCCATTATTTTCTTGGGATCGAAGTGATCCGGACCCCCGACGACATATTGCTCTCACAACGACATTACGTGTTGAATATGTTGTATAAGTTCGGCATGTCGGATTGCCGACCTGTCTCCACACCCCTGGATTGGAACCAGAAGCTTCGTCCCAACTCCGGACCGGCCTGCAATGAGAAACGGTTCCGACAGGTTATCGGAAGCGTGATCTACTTAACCATCACCCGACCCGACATCAGCTATCCGGTCGGCATGGTAAGTTAGTTCATGCAGAAGCCGACCGTGGAGCACCTTCAGTGCGCACAAAGAATATTACAGTATGTCAGCGGCACTAAGGACCGGGGACTGCTATACCGGCGAGGTATACCCGAAGAGCTTGTCGGTTACACCGATGCTGACTGGGCTGGCGATACGTCTGATCGCCGCTCCACTTCCGGAGACATGTTTTCCATAGGTAGCGCGGCCGTTGCGTGGAGCAGCAAGAAGCAGCCCATAGTGGCTTTGTCAAGCACTGAGGCTGAGTACCGGGCCGCTACCGTTGCCACTTGTGAAGCCATCTGGCTTCGGCGACTGCTGCGAGACTTGCAGATCGATTTCGGTTCACCGGCTGAAGAAGCCGAGGGAAGCATGGAGAAGGCCAAGACTCGGAAGTGGTCCGATGTGGGGAGAGGCCTAAAGCCGGAAGTCGAATCGGAGTGTACCGATTCGGACAAGAGCTGGAACGAGTCGGAGACAACTGACTCGGATCAACAGATGGACCCGGATGAGTCGGATCGACTGAAGGCCAAGGGGACACGGACACAGCGGAAGTCGATGCCATCGTGGGAAAACCAACGGATCGGCAAGCGTCGGAGTCACAGCAACGTGACTGCTGAGATGGGCCTATTGAGCAGACATGCCGACCGAGAGGGTCGAGGCACGCAGAACCAAAGGGGTCGCGGCAAACGGGACCGGACCGGACGAGGAGCGCGAGCAAGGCGGAGTGACGCCAGGAGAAGTCGGTTGAAAGAACCGACTGCCACAGAGGTCGACACTACGACCCCACCTCAGGTTGAGCTTGAGGGGGAGTGTTGAGCGGCAAGCTCAACCGGAGCCGGATCGGCTGAATAAGCCGGAGCCGGTAAGCGAGACGGATCGGGCGAAACGGTTCGGTATGACGGTGAGCAACCGAACCGGCAAGCAGTGGAGGCCGGGTGCAATCCGTAACCGGTAGTCCAATCGGAAGCCTAGAATAGGATAGACTACTAGGTATCTATAGTCTCGTAGTAAGTGTCAGATGCTCGTGTGAGCATTGAAGTACATGGTACTTCTGTCAGTCCCAAGAGGACTTGTATAAATAGTGTTACTTAGCACAGTGTGTAGTACAGAGTTTTCATATAATTTTGGAAATTGCGTTCTGCTCTCTCTGTCTCTCTCTCTCTGTGTGTTGTTCTCTGTTTTACGCTTCCGCAAACACTTACGTTTACAATATCACACGATACTCTACCAACAACTCCACCACCAAGGACATTAGTGACCACAATGGCACCTCGATCTGTCCGCCTCAACAAATTAAATGGTACAAACTACCGTGCTTGGAGAATAAAAATGGAGAGCTTTATCTTAAAACACTAGATCTTAAATGAAGGCTCGGAAAAAGATTCTAGTGCCAATGACAGTTTCACATATCATGCATGAAGAAACAAAGACTTCGAAGCAGAATAAGATATTATATTCAAAGTTACAAACAAAAAACATCACATGGTAGAATGTTGACAATGAGCAAATGCAATGTAGGAATGTCTAAATATGAAATACTTACATATTGATCTACCAAAATGGGCAACTAATCTCAAGAAACTCATATGTCTAGCATTAAAAGAAAATGAACGTGTGTAGACATTCCTTAGACATGTGGGGGACAAAATTGGATGAAGTTATACTCTTTCTTTGGCATAAAATTCAACGATAAAGTCCAAGTCATACTATTATTTGCCGCATTTCCATCAACATGGGGGGGGGGCATTCATCACTGCTCAATCAATGGCAACTTCTCAAACACTAGATCAACCTCTTAGTAAAATCCAACAAGAAAACACTATGAGAAGATACCAAGAGTCACTCTCTCACATTCATCAATATCAATGGCAACTAATTTACATACAAAACACCACAAAAAACATTTCACAACAATCATCACCATACATCTTATCACCAAAAATCACATCTAAGCAACAAAACATACCATCAAGGTTTATCACATCAATCCAACAACTATAAGCCACACACTAAGAAGTGCAACTATTGCCACTTCCTTGGGCACATTGAAAACAAATGTCGAAAGAAACAATATAATCTTGAAGGACATGGTGGAAAAACACAGTTAACAACACTTGAAGATCAAGATGATGTTCCACTACAACTATTCCACACTCAAATGGGATTCAATGACCACACCATCAACAACAATTGGTATTTTGACATTGGAGCTACCACCACATGACATTTGATCAACTAGCACTTAATAACTACAAAACAAAATGGAGGTTCGACCTAGAGACAACCACCTACAATATACTATTAGAATTGGTAATCTAACTTTTCCCTTACCCAACAATAAAAAATGAATCATTCCCCAAGTATACCATGTATCTGGCCTAGTAAAAACTCTCTTATGAGTTAGTCAAATGACAAAGGGAATTAAAAAACATAAGCATTAAAATAGTCTGCACCGACGATGGCAGAGAATTTATGTCTAGCAAGGTCAAAGATGTGAATATTAATGTGCGGAAGCGTCAAACAGAACCAGCTCAACCGGATAGCAACAGAAAATGAGATGAAGGTTTAATGGAAAAGCTTAAAAACACAAAGGAGACAAAGGGAGCAGAACAGAACATAAAACTATATTCAAAAATTAACTCTAACACTCTGTACATACAACATGCTAAACAACACTATTTATACAAGTCCATAAACGACTAACAGGTACTTCAATGCTCACACGTGTGACTGACACTAACTACGAGACAATGATCACCTAGTAGTCTAGGCTACTACTAGGCTTCCGGTTCTCGCTCGGATCAGGCTCCTCGATCCAGCCGATTGTTTACGGATACCGATCCGGCTCATCCTTCCGGATGCCGATCCGGCTCAGGCTTATTCAGCCAATCCAGATCCGGTTGAGCTTGCTTGCTCAACACTCCCCCTCAAGCTCAACTTGAGGTCGGATCATGGTGTTAGTGTCCGCGACAGCTGGTTCTTCTACCCGGCTCCTTCTAGCGTTGCTCCACCTCGCTCACGTTCCTCGTCCGGTCCGGTCTTGTTTGCCGCGACCCTTATGGTTCTACGCACCTCGACCTCCTCGGTTGGCTTGTCTACTCAATAGGCCCATTTCAACTCCCTCACTGCTACGACTCCGACGCTTGTCAACCCGTCGGTTTCTTCGTGTTGGCGTCGACTTCCGCTGCGTCTGTGTCCGCTTGGCTTTTAGTTGATCCGACTTCTCCGAATCTTGAACCGAATCGGTTTCCTTCGATTGATTCCAGCTTTTGTCCGAGTCGGTGTTCTCCAACTTGTCTTCTGGTTTCAAGCCCTTCACCACACCGGACCCCGTCCGGGTCTTGGCCGTTTTCTTCCAGTTGGCTCTGTCCTTCTTGACTCTACCGCCGTTGCCTCTTGTTCCGACCTTTTCGGATGTGCCGACTCCTTCGGTCGGCTTGGCTTCCTTTTTCCTCATCTCCCCCTTTGTTGGTTCTTTCTTCCTCTTCGGCTCCTTGTCCGGTGCCATCCGTTCCCTTTCCTTTTCCCCCCCTCAAGTGTGGCACGTCGAGATGCTGAACACCAAGCATTTCGGTGAAGTGCTGCAACTTGTCCGATTTGAGCGGTTTGGTGAAGATATCGGCAATTTGCCGATCCGTCTGAACATACAGAAGTTCTACTTCGCCGCTCAAAACCCACTCACGCACGAAGTGATATTGCACTTCTATGTGCTTTGTCCGATCATGGAACACGGGGTTCTTGGCGTGCAGAATGTTGCTCATGTTGTCACAGTAGATCAGGATTGGGGTCGGTACCTCAATTTGTAGGTCTCGCAGCAGTCGCCGAAGCTAGATGGCTTCACAGGTGGCATTGATAGCGCCCCGGTATTCAGCTTCAGTGCTCGATAGAGCCACTGTTGGCTGCTTTTTGCTACTCCACGCAACAGCCGCGCTACCCAGAGAAAACATGTAACCTGAGGTGGATCGGTGATCCAATGCATCACCAGCCCAGTCGGCATCTGTATATCCGACTAGTTCTTCGGTTATAACATGCCAGTATAACAGTCCCCGATCCTTCGTGGTGCTCACATACCGGAGTATCTGGTGTGCGTAGTGAAGGTGCTCGACGGTTGGCTTCTGCATGAACTAGCTGATCACTCTGACCGGGTAATTGAGGCCGGGTTGAGTGATTGTCAAGTATATCAGGCTTTCGACGATTTGTCGGAACCATTTCTCATTGCATGCTGGTCCGGAGTTGGGATAGAGCTTCTGGTTCTGGTCCAAGGGTGTGGAGATAGGTCGGCACTCTGTCATACTGAACTTGTACAACATATTCAACACATAGTGTCTTTGTGAGAGCAATATGCCGTCGGGGGTTCAGATCACCTCAATCCGAAGAAAATAATGAAGGTCCCCCAGGTCCTTCATGTGAAATGCGTCCGACAACTAGGACTTTACTCGACCGATTTCATTGAGTCTGGGTCCGGTGATGACTAAATCATCAACATAAAGTAGGATGCAAACCGGACCGTCCGGACCTTGCCAGATGAACAACGACGAGTCGGATTTAGAGGTCACAAACCCCATCCTATGCAACCGGTGTGTGATCTTCGTATTCCAAGCTCGAGGGGCTTGTTTCAGACCGTAAAGCGACTTTTTGAGTTGGCAAACTGCTGACTTGTTCATCTCCGACTGAAAACCGAGAGGTTAGATCATATAGACCCGTTCTTCAAGGTCACCTTGAAGAAACGCATTCTTCACGTCCATCTGGTGAAGATGCCACCCCCTTGCCGCAGCAACCGCCAGTACCACACAAACCGTCGTCATCTTCGCTACCAGGGCGAAGGTCTCGTCGTAATCGATTCCCTGGGTATGTGCGTATCCCTTCGCCACTAACTGGGCCTTGTACCGGTGAAACGAACCGTCGGCACTGCCTTGTACACCCATTTGCAACCGATCAGTTTACAGTGTCGGGGAGGGTCAATGAGGTCCCATGTGTCAGTTGCATCTACTGCCCGCATTTCTTCCTCCATAGCGGCACGCCAATTTGCGTCCTTTGCCGCTTCTACGTAGCTCTCCGGCTCACGCACTGCCACCACCTTAGTCATGAACGCATAATGATGCACCATGTACTCATTGTACCCGTACCGCGTAACGGGGTTCTTCAGGCGGGAAGACCGGCATAACTTAGTATTACTCGGTTTGGGGCCCTTCTTGGCCAGGTCGGACTTCGTTCTCGAAGATCTGCCTTCATCCTTTCCGGAGTCGGATTCGCTCTTATCCGACTCAATGTTGCCGGTTTCGTATTCTGACATCTTTTTCTTCCCCATCTCTTTGCTCGTGAACCTTCTCCTCAGTTCCTTGCACGGGGAGAGCACGACAGAGTCTCCACTACTCGCTGGTTCCTTATCCGCCTGGTCATCCCGACTTTGCCGCTCATTCGGTCCACTTAGCCGGAATGAGATCAGACTCTCTTCTAAAGAGCCGAAGTCTTCATCTTCTACTTGGACCTCCTCAGGCTTACTAGCCTCATGTTCTGGAATCGGGTCTTCATCGGGAGTTGGAGTCAGTAAGGAGTACCATGATGCCGTCTCATCAAACTCGACATCTCGGCTTACTCGGACCTGCTTAGTCCGGGGGTTATAGCACTTATACCCCTTTTGCTCATGCGAGTAACCGACTAGAATACACTTCTCCGACTTCGGATCCAACTTCCTCCGCTTCTCATCCGGTACATGCACATATTCTACGTTACCGAATATTCGAAGGTGTCTCAATTTCGGCTTTCGCCCGAAATACACCTCATGTGCTGACACCTTGTCACCGATCCGGTTTTGGATGTAGACTATCATCCAGACTGCCTCAGCCCAGTAGAAATGGGGCATGCTCTTCTCCTCCAGCATTGCCCTTGCCGCGTCAACAATCGACCGGTTCTTCCTTTCGGCCACACCGTTTTGCTCCCGTGTGTACCTGCAACTGAATTCTCTCTGAATTCCGTTCTGCTGCAGATAACTGTTGAATTCACCGCAAAAGTATTCTTTCCCGCCATCCGACCGCGGGCACTTGATCTTCCTCTCCGTTTCCCATTCAACCAAGCTTTGAAGGTTCCAGAAACACTCGAAGACTTCGCTCTTCCTCTCGATGAGGTAGATCCACGTGTGCCGGCTGTAGTCGTTGAAATACCGACTCCTGCCAAGACTAACGTTTTGTGCCGGTCCCCATACATTCGAATGGATTAAATTGAGCTTGTTATGGCTCCGGTTTCGATCGCTGGGGAATGGAAGCCGGTGTTGCTTCCTGAGTTGGCAGGCTTCACAAATTTCGGGATTTTGGCCGCTAAACTTCGGCAAACCGAAAACGACTTTTTTTTATTGCAGGTCTTAAAGCCTCCGATAATTGACGTGGCCGATCCGCTTGTGCCACAGGTCAATGTCCAATTCGACCTTCTGCCCTTTCGCAAACATAACGGTGCCGACATCATTAGTGTTGAGGATGAACATCCTCCCGTCTTTGCGCCCTTGTGCAATTATCCGGCCCTCTTCCTCGATGAAGCACCCTAGGTGCATAAACCACACCTACATCCCCTGGTCGATGATTTGCCCAACTGACACCAGGTTCTTTGTGATAGTCGGAACGTGTAGTACGTTAATAAGCTTCCCATTTTGTCCGACATAGCTTAAAGGGACTTCTCCGACATGCACAATCGGGTGAGGGGTGTCGTCTTCGGTTTCAACAATTCGCGGTTGTTCTGGTTTCTCCAAAAAGGAGAACCACTCTTCATGGCTCTTCATGTGGTTGGACGCTCCGGAATCAACGTACCATACTTCCTCCGATCAAAAAGTAGTCTTCTTCATCGCGTTAGCCTTGTGCTTCATCACGAAGGCTGGCCCTTTACCGGTTTTCCCAGTTCCAGATCCTTCTGATCCTTCCGCGTAGGGTGAGCTTTGCCAGTTCTCCCAGCTGGTTTTGCCGGATCCGGATCTGTCCGAATCGGCACGCTTCTTCCAACACTCGCTTTCCTTGTGACCCTTTTTGCCATAGTACCAGCATTCTGTGTTGGCCTTTCCTTGCTCGTTCCCGGCACCGCTTTGACTCCCCCTGCTTGTGGAGGGTTCGGAACTGCTATCGGCACAACCACTATGCCTCCGGTCCTGCTCTTGTCGGCCGCCTCAATTGCGTGCCGACCCACCTCGTCCACCATGTCCATGGGGCCGATTTGTCTCCGTGTACAGCATCCGACCATCCGATTGAGTGGTCCTTGACCCACTCGCATGGTTTTCTTCGACCATCAGCATTGATTGCAAGTCGAAGAAGGATGATGATTTGTCCCGAGTGCATATTGTTGTTTGGATTGGCATGTACCTTTGCGCTAGACCACCGAGGCAGATTTGTACTATCTCATCTTTGACCACCGTCACGTTGATGGACCCGAGTGCATCGCAAATCTCCTTTATCTTGGTGATGTAGTCCATAACTGACATGTCTCTTTGCAGGATGTTGTTCAGCTCTTGCCGGAGTTGCAACTTACGAGTTGTGGTACTTGCGACAAAAATCTTCCGTAGATTTTCCCAGGCCTCCTTAGGCGTCTTTGCATCCTTGATGTAGTTGAGCATTTGATCATGCACACCGGACGTGAGACAATACAATACCCGACTCGCTCCTTGCTCCCATATTGGGAAATCTTTGTGTGACGGTTCCGATGCTACTTCATTTGTTCCTTCCACGAGGCTCCAATATCCATGCCCCAGCAGGTACTGGTGCATTTTATATGACCAGGACGCACAGTTGCTCTGGTCAAGCTTCTCTGTTGGAAGTGAACTCGCCATTCCTCTGTCCATATCTTCTCTCTATTTGTTGTTACTGAGTTCTAGGGTTCATCTACGGAAGCAAATGTCGGCTGCAGAGGTTCTCAACCCTCGCGCTCTGATACCATGTGAATGTTAATGTGCGGAAGCGTCAGACAAAACCAGCTCAGTCGGATAGCAACAGAAAATGAGATGAAGGTTTAATGGAAAAGCTTAAAAACACAAAGGAGACAAAGGGAGCAGAACAGAACATAAAACTATATTCAAAAATTAACTCTAACACTCTGTACATACAATGTGCTAAACAACACTATTTATACAAGTCCATAAAGGACTGACAGGTACTTCAATGCTCACACGTGCGACTGAAACTAACTACGAGACAATGATCACCTAGTAGTCTAGGCTACTACTAGGCTTCCGGTTCCCGCTCGGATCCGGCCGGTTGTTTTCGGATACCATCCGGATACCGATCCGGCTCATCCTTCCGGATGCCGATTCGGATCCGGTTGAGCTTGTTCGCTCAACAAAAGAGTACATGCAAGAAAACCACATAATACATCAGCACAAGGTAGTTTATAACCCTCAACAAAATGGAAAAGCTTAATGGAAAACTATCATCCTCATCGACAATGTAAGGTCAATATATTATCAAACCTAGCCCAATCGAAACCTTCAAACTCAGAAAATGAAGGGAAAAATGCAACTTATTGAAGTGAAAACGAGCCTAACCCCCAAATTGGAAACTCTTAAAACATGTTAGAAGGACTAAAAAAACATAAATAAGGGAAACATTGTAATTCCTACAAGAAATGATGATTGAATCAGTTGTTTCATGCAAGAATTAAGATATGTTTCCTACAAGAAATAAATCTTTGTATCTCACAAGAAATGATTAGTTTCTTGCTGATCTTACCTCTGATGCAAACATGTAAGCGGATAGTGCAGGTCACACATTGTTTCTCCCATCTATCAAACGACACAAAGCATGACTAATTGCAAGAGGCTTCACTCAAGTATACGATCAAGATTTTTTGGAGATTTATTCACCCATTCTTTCCATGGATTCATTGCATACAACTATAGCCATTGTTGCATATCTAGGTTTCTATATTCATCAAATCGACGTAAAAAACGTATTCCTAAATGGCACTCTAGAAGAATACATACATACATACATACATACATACATACATACATATATATATATATATATATATATATATATATACATATATATATACATATATATATATATAATATGTCACAACCAAGGCCTACATTTGATGGGTTAGTATCAAAGTTTCTTGACGGCCATTTTTTAACGATGTATGTCATATGACATAAAATGGCAAAAACTAACATGTCATTTAAAAAAAAATGAAAAGCTTTATATAAAGCTACATTGTTATACAAGGTACACAAAGATGCATAATTTAGCATAACTACCTCAAAAAGATAATATTGAAATACATAAAATAAATATCGTGTTATTGTTTTTACAAATAAGTATGAAAAAAAAGGCTAATAAAAAAAAAAAGGTAAGTAAAAAAATTTAGTTTTAACTTAAAATGTAAAACATTAAAATCAAACCTACAGTTTACACTCTTAAAGTATTTAATAAAGATTATTGTTTAAAATTTCAATCAAATTTCAACTAATATTATGAATACAAAATAAAGATTTCAGAATATATATTATTATTACATGATAATGATATTATTTTAAGCCTCTTATAAAAAAACATATAATATAAATATATTATTATACGCAATTAATAGTATGTATACATATATTTATATGATAATATGTGACATATATATAATATATGTGACATGGAAAATAAATTTTTGGCATGTCATTTGACATGTATAATTTTTAGGGGCCTTTCACATGAAAATGGAAATTTAAACTTTATATGTCACTTGATGGACATTTTTATTAGGTGTATGTTTTTTACGGGCAAAATGGCCTTTGACGAGCATGACTCCCATCAAAAAAATTCCCAGGTCACAACCACAAGGATACTTAAACCCAAATTGGGTTTGTAGACTTAAAAAATCACTCTATTGATTAAAACAAGCACCTAGAAGTTGGTACTACACCCTGCGTAAATTTCTACTTGGAATAGGTTTCTCTAGGTTGAAATCCGATTCTAACATTTGCACTAGACCTAAAAATCCCAATGTGCTCATTATAGGAGTCTACGTAGATGATCTTCTACTCATCTCTTCTTGTGTACATATTATGAACAATTCCAAGGACGAACTTCGTAACAAGTTCGAAATGACTAATGGCGGTCCTCTAAAATATACATGTTAGGCATTCTTCATCCCTTAGCCAATAAACTAGCATACATTACATCAATCCATCAAGTCAAGGCACATAAATTTTGTCTCCTTGAGGAGGAAGTACGGGTTTCATAATATCTAGACCCTTTTTGTATGTATATCTATATCAACAAACACCCCTCATGTAACATAACCATCAAATTGGACATGGTTTGAGAGTTCAAGTAGTATTATGGAAAACATCATGATAAAGAAAAAGGAATTGAATCTTAATACCTGTGTCCCTAAATTTCTTAGCAAACTAATTCATGGGTTGATGATGAAGCTCCAACACTAGTGGGAAATGGTAAGAATAACCTGATCATAAAAGTTTGCGATGATTCAAAAACATAACCAAGATTATTGCCATGAATCCAACCATACATCCCCTTGTGAAATCTCCACCTCTAATTGTCCCCTAGATTTCAACTCTAGGGAATCCATCATAGAATGAATGGACATTGATACTTCACAAAATCCCCATAAACAACCTTGGTCATTCATAGTTGAGAGCAAAGGACAATTACTACCATAATAATCTTCACTCTCTTGATATATTAAATGGCATACTAACTATCCATATCAATTGTCTTTCATATGATATCTGAATCACAATATATTAACTACAAGTATCTCTTATCATGAATCATGGTTGATAAAGATCTAAACATCAAAATGCTCGAATAATCACTAGTATTTATTCTTGCCTAAGTAGGTGAAAATTCCTAATAGAAAAAATAGATGCAACATTTGTTGGGAAACTGGTCCCTTTGGATGGGAACTGGATGAGCCGGAGGAAGAAACCAGACCGGATGGATCCGGAAGGCATCCGGAAATCGGACTAGATGGATCCGGAAGGTATCCGGACGGATCCGGTGTGAACGAGAAGTAGGGACATATTAATATATATGTTCGGACGTGACTGTTGAGGTCATATTTGTAAATAGCCCTAAAGTTATATAAGTATAAATATAACTAGGCCAATAATAGTTTTATAGGGAAAAGTGTGTGAAGAGTGAGTTATTGTTGTACAGAGAGAGATAGACAGAGGCAGAGAGTGAGAGAGATACTAAAAGTTTTTTTGTTGTAACTGCCGGTTGACGAAGATAGAGCTCGAGGTCGTTGCCTCCGAGTCTCGCATTGTAGTATCTCTCTCAGATAGTGATCCTGTTTGGAGTTTGAGAACTCCCGTGTTTTTGCCTTTCGAGGTTTTTCACATAAACATACGGTGTTGTCTCATTACTGTGTGAGTGTATCATTCTTCATTTCTATTTTATTTATTCCATTGAGTGTTTGGATCTCGGTTGTGGCCGAGAATGATTCCTCACAACATTTTGGTCTCTACCATAGATAAAATAGATGATTGACTAGAAATTAGATCATCCCACAACTTGTGCAATTCAAAATGGGAACCAATCAACCACTTGCATATTCCATGTTGTCACCTTTTTTTTCAAAACGATGCCATATTAGTACTAATAAACGTCTTGAGGTTGTAAGAGAAATAATATATGTACAACAAAATTAACCTTTTTTTAAAACCAAGGTTAAATTTAATATTTTGACTATACAAAATGACCTAATACCTCGCATAAATTGTTTTTCCCACAAATGTATCACATGTAAGCTTAAATATACATTGAATAAACCCAATGAACTTATTCTCAACCAAGTAGGTCATTCTCTTTATGTATCCCAAAGAATACAGATCTTTATGTATTGTGGAGGCACCAAAACCCTTACCAACTTCTCCATTATTGATTGCAATAATGACCATATAATTGAATGGTGGCATTCTACTTCTACCCACCCAACTTCTCCATTATTGATTGCAATAATGACTAGACTCTTGTTTAAGGATTTCTTAATACCCTACTAAAGGCCTCTAAGGCACAACATGTACAAGACTTCTCTCAATGAACATGTACAAAATTCCATGTAACCGTTGTTTAACCCAATACAATGATGATATTTTACTTATTAAGATGAAATCACATCACTATCAAAAAAGTTTGAAAATGATCATGACACATCCTTAATATCTACCTCTATCTCAATGACATCCTCTTCACCAACTTCTTTCTATACATCAAACATTCTCTTTCACACAATTTCAAAGCATTGGCCATACATTTCAAATGGTTCCATTGTTGCTCATCACTTGGTACAAAGTTTGTTTCCATAACATCTGCACAGACATCACATGCCTTGAGCTCAACACACCCTACCTCTTCATATTGTTCATGATTACTTTTAGTTTGCATGTAAATGCTACTCAACCCCTCTTCTCTCTCTACACAAACGTTTCACCCATTCATTCTACATCTTCACTTCAAGCACCATTCTCACTTATGTTCACACACACACACACATAAATAAGTTGTTAGACTACTAGCCCTATGTTCTAAGTTAGAGATCCAATTTTCTCACCTCTCTATTACTCGAGGTAAGGGTTGAACCCATGAACTTTTGGTCTTCATTGGACAACCTTACTAACTGAGCTACATCCATCTCTCTCTCTCTCTCTCTCTCTCTCTCTCTCTCTCTCACACACACACACACACACACACATATATATATATTCATGGAATTGGAGTGCAGACTTGTGGTGTCCACAATTGAGGTATAAAGAAGCTTCCTTAGATATTTTGAGTGAAATTTAGGGTTTGTAGACAAATTTGTGGACCTCCACAATTGGGATATAAAGAAGCTTCCTAGGATATTTTGAGTGAAATTTAGGGTTTGTAGACAAATTTGTGGAACTCCACAATTGGGCTGTAAAGAAGCTTCCTTAGATATATTGAGTGAAATTTAGGGCTTGTAGACAAATTTGTGAAACTCGATGCGTCTTTTTAAATTTTATGTATCTTGGGAATTTTCTTTACAATATTGATATTGATGCTACAAGAGGTTTATTTCCTATTTTCTTTGTTTTCATTCTAGCCATACTTCCCATTTGTGCCACTCATACGTGAATATTCGTATCATACTCCTACATGAAATGGCTCCAAGTATGATTTGAAATCTATTCGTCTATATTTATATTTATTATTAATTCTATTTTTCTATGTTTTTAAAAAAATAGAAAAAATTAGAGCTGGCGCGTCATGTTCGTTTCGTCGTTCGTGTGGCCTCCTTAGTTTCTCAGTAGAGTGTTGTAACTTTGTAACTCATTACCTAAAATAAGAAGAGGAAAATGAATATCGCGTATTATACACGAACGTATACAAACATTCATATATGTCTACCAAATTGGATGTATGTAAATATTAGGAACTTTGCTGATAATGAGAATGTAGATAATTGTACATGGTTTTTGTAACATCCATGCAATTGCTTAAAGGTGAATACATGCCTCATGGTTATATTAGATCAAGATGAAGTTTGCAAAAGGCACTCTACGAAGTTTTTATTAGCTATGCAAATATATCATTATACATACCACCACTTTTAACACAAGATTATGGAAATGCATAACCCAAAGACTTAAAATGGAACAAACATAAAGATTATGGAAAAGAGACTTAAAATGGAACAAAACCATGAGAGTCAAAAAAGTATATTAAGCATGAAAGTAAAAAAAAAGTATAAAAGACCCCAATTAGCATTCTGTTTGTTTTGTTCTTATATATACATAATGACACAAAAGAGCCCCCTTTTTTGTTATATAATAGCCTCTTGTCATGGCCATGAAAGAGCCCCTTTTTGTCATATGGCCATGATTAGTAAGCTAAAAGGATGTTGTCTCATTAAGCTCTGTCCATATATATATATGGCTTCATAACTAGGATTTGGCTACAAATTGCAGTCAAATTCACCTCTTTTGTTTTTTTTGTTATCATTATCTCCTAACTCCATTAAAGCTAGAAGAAAGGCCAAGACTTGCCTCCATATCAAACCTCCAAACCAAGGTTCGTCTATTGTTGGCTAGCCCTAGGGACGAGACATCGCACGGCACTGCGATGCTACAACTACTAGACTTCGTGGTCCATCGGATATTGGCCCACCCCGAGAAGGAGGTGCAATGTGGCGGGATGGCCACATTACAAGACAGTGTGACACTGCTCGCAATACGGGCCGATCCAAGTACCGATCCGTTCCTTCGGCTCAGAGTACATGTTAACCATGGGTACTCGGGCTGCCCGATCATGCGCTCATATGCCGTGTTGACCCATTGCACCAAGCCTGATTCGTCGGCAATCAATGCAGGATTGCTCCCTTGCTCCAATTCTTCCTTCACCACATCCATGCTTGTGGTGGTCCTAGTGCGGCGCTTTGTGATAAAGAATGTACCTTCTTCTTCTTCTTCTTCGCTGCCTTGCGAAGATGGAGATGGACCTGCAGCTTCCACATCAGTTATAGTTTCCAAGCGAACCGATGAGCTGACTAATGAGCCGACTAACCGCGTGGCCCGTGGAAGAATCACACCATCTCTGGCTCTCGATGATGGAGGAGGAGGATTGACTTGTAGATTTCTACTACTAGCCGATGATGATGATGATATTGGATCTTCCGGAAGGAGGTTACGCAGTGTGGTGGTGCTTGCGGCTGGTTTGCTACCATAATTCTTCTCCTCATTTCCATGGACTTCTTCTTCCAATCCACTGTGTTGATCTTCTGAGGCCACCGATGACAAGACGGCCCCTGGGCTTGGGCTCGGGCTCGGGCTCGGGCTCATCTCTTGCAGGTTAGGGTTTGGGCTCGGCATGCCGGCCGCCCTAAAGCACACACTAGGTACAAGACAAAAAGCTCCGGGATGCGAAGAATCGAGCACTGATGATGTCCCTGTCTGGCATGCGGACATTACATGATGATGATGATGATGACTACTATTAGTACTATGCTGCTGTTGATTTCCTTGTTGCTGAAGCAAGCTATGGACATGGGAGGCGGTGGAAAGCCCCGTAATTCCTCGCAGCATCTCGGCAAAGCACCCTCCCCCATAGCTCTGCTCCGAACGGGATTGAGACCGAGATCGGCTTCTTCCGAGTGGAGACGAAGTAGAAGAAATGCCATGGAGACCAGGCAACATGTTGTGATTCTTGTAGGATGAAGGCAAGGCCCTACTCGCAGCAGCGGCTCGTTCCATGAATCCTATATCACCGTCTTCCAGAGGCTCCTCTTCGCATCCATAGTTCCTGCCATAGCCATAGCCATAGCCATGGCCATGGCCATGGCCATCTCCCTGTATGTACTTCCACATCTCCTTGTCCGGAAGATGGCCCTGTTTCTTCGTACTAAAGGAGGGGGCTGCGATGGCCATTCGCTTGGGGGCACGGTGCACCATGGCTTCGGCCGAAGGAGAAGGAGAGGAGGTGGAGGCCGGCCGTTTCGAAGAAGAAGAAGAAGAAGGCCGTCTCCTCGATGATGATGATGATGATGATGTGTTGCTTATATCTGGTAATCTCCGGGCGGTCATTTCGGCTAGGTCATCAATGGTGGTAGTAGTAGTAGGAGTAGTAGTAGTAGTAGTAGTAGTAGTAGTAGTAGTAGTAGTAGTAGTAGATGGAGGCATCATCATTGATGATCTTTTCATGTTGGCCGCTGCTGAGTGGGTCTCCGAGAGGCACTCGAAGAAGACAGAAGATGTGGAGATGGATTCGGAGGAGGATATGGAGATTGGCAGGAGGTGGGGGGCCATTACTATGGGGTGTGCTGATGATGATGATGATGATGATGGCTTGGGAGCTATGGGCCGATAGCGGGACATGATCCGATCGGCTCGGCTCGGAAGGATTTGTTCCAGATGGAGGGCCGCCGAGGATGAAGCCATAGCAGGATGAGCAGGAGGAGGAGGAGGAGCAGGAGGAGGAGGAGTGCTGTTATGATAGAGAGGTGGGCAGAGATCCATAGGAAGGATTAGATTTAGATAGATTTAATTAGATTTGTAGAAGGGGGTGGGGGGGGATCAATCACTAGGTAGATTAAAGGAGGGAGATTTAGTGCGTTTAAGCAGTCTGATTAAGCCCTAATCAGAATCGGGAGATTATATATATATATATAAAAGAGGATTTGTAAAAAATTAAAGGAAAACGAAATCAGACAATTAACGAGAACAGTTATTTTTTTGGCTTACTAATTACGGTCAGGACCAGATCAGTTGTACATATACGTATATATATATATATATATATATATAAAATATATGTTTAATCTTGAATAATTTGAAAATAAAATAATTTGGCGAATGTCTAGAAGGAAAAATAAAAAACAAGAAATAAAAATTAAAAAAGAGACGAGGAATTGTAGGGACTTCTGGAAAAACAAATAAAAAGAATAAATTTAGATTTTTAAATTGTTTAAAAAAAAAAGACATAAACGTGGCAGGAGGAGGGCGTCGCACGTGTCTAATAATTTAAATGAATTCACTGCAATTCTTGATTTAATTAGTTAATTTCTCTACGATTCTTCATCTCATTCGCTACACGTAAGACAGAAAGAAAAACAAAACAAAAACAAAAGGGAAAAAAAAACAAATAAAACGAAATTTAAAATTTAATTCTCAATCTGAAAACTCCTATTTACTCGCGAAGGAGATTCTACGCTCGCCTGATCGATCGCCACGTGTCGACAGCTGAGCCCGTCACGTGACGGCGTGCCGCCAGCTTTTTCCTCGTCCAATCTGAGAGTGAGACTCCACACCACATGCACGTGACTTCCCATCCACCCTCTATTTTTATTTATTTTTTTCATTATTTCTTTATTATTGTCTATTTTGTTTTTATAATTGGGCCTGGGGCCTGCTTTTTACAAACCAACAACAACAACAAAAAAAAAAACATATCTCATATTTTTGCTTTCTTTTCTCATGTTTTTAGTTTGTTATGTTCTGCTTTTGTGAGGTAGAGAGGAGCTACCTCTTGCTCCCTACCTAGCTACGACTTGTACGCCTCCTATTGAACGAAAACAAATCGAAAGACACTCATCGATTCATGCGCTCCTTGTTTCCTTCTATTCTCGATACGATGTCTCTAGTTGGCTTCCTAATCACATCGCAACGTAATAAAACTTTGAATGGTATCATTCAGAATTCACTAGCATTGTTCAATGCGCGACAATAGATCGCACAGAGCTGGTTTGATAATATGGCCAGACATGGCAAATTAAAGTTCGAATTAAGAAAGTGCTCGATACATTGTTATGATTGAGCACTCTATTGATTTAGCAGCACGATAAAATGTTCTTAGCTTACGAAATGCTCGAGACATTGTTATGATTATGCACTCTATTGATTTAGCAAGAGCTTGGCACAATAAAATGTTCTTAGCTTACGAATTTAGAACTAATCAAATCTACAAAATTTAAGCAAAGCTAGTAAACTTAGATTGGTGACCATTCGCAACTAGTACATGTACACTCTTCTCTTAATATTTCCCTATACTTTTCTTATTTGCTTCTTCAAGTTGATATTGTTCTCGGCAACAACGTTGATAACCAACAACTCTCCACTCGTGTCATATATACACATGTCTTGTTGGTAACCTCCTATTCCTCGTGATGAATGGTAAGCTTACGAATTTAGAACTACTCAAATCTACAAAAGTTAAGCCAAGCTAGTAAAATTAGGTTGGTGACCATTCACAACTAGTACATGTACACTCTTCTCTTAATATTTTTGTATACTTTTCTTATTTGCTTCTTCGAGTTGATATTGTTGTCGGCAACGACGTTGATAACCAACAACTCTCCACTCATGCCATATATACACATGTCTTGTTGGTAACCTCCTATTCCTCATGATGAATGGTAATCTTTCAATCATACCGCTTGATTTGCCTCACCCATGCCCTTGTTGTAACACAACACTCTAGCTAGATTCAAGATTTCCCCTGTTTCTATAAATCTCTTCATCATCAATGTCCCCCTCCAACCCAACGAACCCCCACTTCATCCTCACGTGCTATAGTCCCCTTCATGTCATGCCTAATTCCCTCCCTTACCTAGAATTTCTAAAAAAATTTATGAGGGTGTATATAGAGGCAAAACTTATTCATCACAAAGCCTAAGATTGATATTCAAGAATGATTCTACCAATAAAAGATTATCCAAAATAGATCTTATCCTTTTCAAGGAATTTCCTAATGAAACGAAGATGTCACATTCAAGGTGGTTAGCCATCTAACTCTCTACCCACCAACCCCCCAATGCTTCCTTCTTTCACATCTTCATTGATCTTGAGCAAATTACCTCCTCCCCGTTGCCACTTGGCCTGGTGGCACCTCCCTTACTGCCATTGAGATTGTGCACACACTAATCGAGGAGTGATATAAGTATCTATTAGGCATCTCACCTCCAATGTTGCATAAAGGTAATGTTTGTAAACCTTTATACCCTCCCAAATATAAAAGAGACATGGATATAATAGTATACTATAAACGTTATGTAAGGGTTCTTCCACATTGTGTTCCTTAGAGCAAGAGCCTAGAGGGAGCTTAGAAGTATTTCTATTTCTCCTCCCATTTACACCCATTTACACGTACCCTCACTCACACTTTTTCCTAGGCCCTTGAACCTAAAGAAAAGAAAAGGTTAAGGAAAAACTATATGTTCCAATTGCTTAGAGTGCATAACTTTCACAACTATGATGCATCAACGATCCAAGAAGCAGATGTCAGTCTTGCTATGGGCATTCAAGGCATAGAAGTTGCAAAGGAGAGTTCAAACATCGTGATTATGGAAGACAACTTCATGTTGATCGTGGAAGAAGTGCAAGGGGGGCGATTGATTTACTACAAATACAAAAATTCATCCAATTCTAGTCGTCCCCTCGATTATGCACTTAGCAGGTTACAGAGTTAGGGTAATTTTACTCCAGGGTTACCCGAGGCATCTCATTATGAGGGCACCCAACTCGTCTACTCCACACGACACTCGGAGACACAAACCTATTTCTATAGACTCGCAAGGAACATAGGAATAGGTACCTTGCCGAATTGTCTACAACCGATTCTGGGCAAGCTACTACATAGTAATACTAGATCAATACACCTTACTACATAGATAGGCCACGTAGGGTTTCCCCCACAAGAAAGAATAATATATTAATGGTACAACTCTATTACAAGTACCGATTGACTGTCAGTATAACTCTCTGTTCTCTATGATAAGTGCTCGTCCCTCTTGTACAGTTTCGCGTCTAAAAAATACAGTTGCTCCCTCTCTCATTCACACAACACTTATATACGACTCCATGCTTCCTATTTTTGGGAAGCATGGTCAGTTACAATTGTTTGAGTCATTGAATAATTGGCATTATAGTAACGATCCATTCGGCTCTTGGCCGCCTCCCCTTGTTTGGCTTTTTCCTATGCTTGGCTTCCTTTCTCCTTTTACTCCTTTGGCCTTCCTGCCTGGTCAACACCGGACACTTTTTTCCCAAGATCAAAGTGCATACTTGATGTTTATCGTACACATACACATATGCATAGGCATATGCATACACATACACATACACATATACATACACATAAACATATGCATGCACATTAATATGCACAAGTGCATGCACATTCACACATACCCATACCCATACCCATACACATACACATACACATACACATACACATACGCATACGCATACACATACGCATACACATACACATACACATACCCATACACATACGCATACGCATACGCATACGCATACACATACGCATACGCATACGCATACGCATACGCATACGCATACGCATACCCATACGCATACCCATACGCATACCCATACCCATACCCATACACATACCCATACACATACACATACACATACCCATACACATACACATACACATACACATACACATACACATGCACATGCACATACACATGCACATGCACATGCACATGCACATGCACATGCACATGCACATGCACATGCACATCCACATCCACATGCACATCCACATCCACATCCACATCCACATCCACATCCACATCCACATCCACATCCACATCCACATACACATACACATACACATACACATACACATACACATACACATACACATACACATACACATACACATACGTATGCGTATACATACACATACACATACACATACACATACGCATACGCATACGCATACACATACGCATACACATACCCATACACATACACATACACATACACATACCCATACACATACCCATACGCATACGCATACGCATACACATACACATACACATACGCATACCCATACGCATACACATACACATACACATTCCGGCGAGGGAAAACAAAGGTACGAGTAACGACGCAACCACGGGTGATCACCAGTAAGGAAGCAACTCCATTGTATGCGGAAAGCATTAACATGTTGGAGGGATTACCGGACGAGGAAGTCGAGCGGTACCTCGAGGAACACCCACGAATCGTCCCACTATTTGAGGTGGATATCACGGCGGCAGTAGAACCGTACATTACGACGCCGGATGAACCGGACCAAGCGGCGATCCGGGAACTGCGACAAGCGCAGGAATCCCTAGAGAGGGAAATGACGATATCCCAGAGGGTAAAAGCATCCCAACTAGAGGAGGTGGACCTCGGCACAACAGACAAGCCCTGACCGGTAAATGTTGCAAAGGAATTGCCGAAGGAAGAAAAGAAGGCAATGGTAGCATTATTAACAGATTTTAAGGATGTGTTCGCGTGGTCGTACGAAGACATGCGAGGGCTGGACCCCCAGCTCTATCAGCACCAAATTCACCTAAGTACGGACGCGAAACCGATCGCTCAACGCAGGTACCGGATGAATCCGAATTATGCGGCGAAGGTGAAGGAGGAAATTGATAAGCTCCTCCGGGTCGGATTTATCCGACCGGTCAAGCAGGAAACCTGGCTGAGTCCGATAGTGGTGGTCCCGAAAAAGAACGGCAAAATCCGGGTATGCGTGGACTACTGAAAACTAAATGCCGCAACAGTGACCGATGCGTTTCCACTACCATTTACGAACGGGGTGTTAGATGCGGTAGCCGGCCACGAAGTTTACAGCTTCCTGGATGGATTTAGCGGCTACAACCAAATACGAATGAACCCGGCCGACCAGGAGAAGACAACGTTCGTGATGGAATGGGGAGTGTTCGTCGCGGTCGTGATGATGTTCGGACTAAAGACGGCTCCAACGACCTTTCAAAGGATAATAATGGAAATTTTCGGGGAATATATCCCGGGTTTTATGCAGGTCTTCCTTGACGATTTCGCGGTCTACAGCCGGCACGGAGAGCATCTCGATCACCTCCGGCTGTGCTTGGAGAAGTGCCGCGAGTACCGATTGAGCCTGAACCCGACCAAGTGTGTCTTTGGAGTGGCAAGCGGCAACTTACTAGGGCACGTGGTGAGTAAGGAAGGAATCGCGGTAGATCCGGATAAAGTCAAGGCGATTCTCGAGGCACCAGCACCAAATAACGCAAAGGCTTTAAGCCAGTTCCTGGGCCAAATAAGGTGGCATAGCCGGATGATACGACACCTCGCAGACTTCGCTACACCATTACATACCGCCGTACACAGGGTACCCTTCCTATGGGCGGAGAAGGAGGAGGAAGCTTACCAAGCGTTGAAGGTTATGCTGTTGCAAGCTCCGGTGGTGCAACCGCTGGATTGGAGTAAAAGCTTTCACGTCTTCGTCGACGCGTCGGACGTAGCAATCGGCAGCGTTTTGATGCAACTCACGGAGCCGAAATGGTACCGACCGGTGTACTACGCAAGCCGGAAACTCTCAAAAGCCGAGCGGAATTACTCTACAACGGAACGCGAGGCATTGGGAATGGTGTGTAGTGTCACAAAGTACAGGCACTATCTGCTCGGAAGGAAGTTTTCCTTCCATGTCGACCATTCGGCACTACTCTACCTGGTCTCGAAGGCATCCCTGACGGGAAAAATTGCACGATGGACACTGCTGTTACAGGAATTTGAATTCGACATTTTCCACCGACCCGAGGCGCAGCATGCGGTAGCGGACTACCTAAGCAGACTCGAATCCGGAGAAGCAGGGGACGACGTCCAGGATGAGTTTCCCGACGCCGAGTTGTTCCGGATCACGACGAAACCGGCAACGGATGCAACGGTAGCCGATGAAGACACGTGGCTAACTGAGATGCATCAGTTCCTGAGCACCGGAGTTCCCCCGGAGAACATGGACCGCGATGAAAGGAAAAGGGTAGCAGTAAGAAGCAGACATTTCTGCTTGGTTGGAGACACCCTCTATCACAAGGGGGCAGATGGCATCTGGAGACGAGCAGTGCGGAGCGATGAGAAGGATTTAATCCTCAGGGAAGCCCACTGTGGAATTGCCGGCGGGCATTATGCCGGCGACGCAACCGCTCGGAAAATATGGCAGAGCGGACTGTGGTGGCCCACCACCCTAAAAGATGCCTGAAGTATAGCAGAGAATGCGATTTGTGTCAATGACTGGGCCAACCCACGGAGCAGGCCCGGATGCCACACCACCCGGTCTTGCCTTTGGAACCGTTTCAAAAGTGGGGTTTGGACTTTGTTGGTCCCTTCAAGCCACCGGCAATGCGAACCGGAAATCGTTATGTCATAGTGGCGACCGACTATTGCACCAAATGGGTAGAAGCAAAGGCCTTATGGGACAACACGGCCGCGTCCACGGCAAAGTTCCTGTACGAGTGCATATGGTGCCGGTATGGATGCCCGATCGAGCTTATAAGTGACCAAGGAGGACATTTTCTCGGGTAGGTAGTAGAAAGCCTGGCGTCATTTTACGCGGTGGTACATAAAAAGTGTACTCCCTACTACCCTCAAGCCAATGGACTAGCGGAATCAACGAACAAAACTCTGCAGAACATCCTACGAAAAATCGTCAACGAGAACCAGACCGACTGGGATACGAAATTGCAAAGCGCGCTATGGGCGTACCGAACAATGTACAAAACCAACATCCGGACAACCCCGTTCCGACTAGCATTTGGTTTAGAAGCGGTCATGCCGGTAGAGTTCCAGATCCCCAGCTTACGGATTCAGGTAAAGGAGCGCTTAAGTGAGAACGAGTCCGAATGAATCCGGCTGGCGACGTTGTTGGAATTAGAAGAAAACCGAATAGCCAGCTTACTACAACTCGAACTGGAGCAAAGGAGGAGAAAAGCTTTCGTGGACCGACACCGGCGGGGCAACGAAAAGGAGTTCGAAGTCGGGAAACCAGTGCTACTATTCCAGACATGGATGGGTAACATGCCGGGAAAGTTGCGGTTTCGGTGGACCGGACCGTTCTGGATCACCAAGGAGTACAATGGGTCGTATCAGCTCGGCACGTTGTCTGGAGATGTCATCGGCAAGTGGGCAAATGGGTTTCGGCTAAAGCCGTATAAGGGAAATATGCCAGCCAACCCGTTCAAGCAAAACCCGGAAATCCGGCAAGATGAGGAACCGACACCGACAGATGCTGCTGAAGATATTCGGACCGAGGAAGAACCGACACCGATACTGACAAAGACTATCCCGGAAAACCGACAGAAGGATCCGGTATCCACACGAACCGACCCGAACAAATCGGGGGGGACCAGCAAATGACGTGGTCCAAACAAAGAAAGAAAGAAAAAAAAGAAAAAGAAAAAAAAGAGAAGAAGACGTGGGCAAAATCGACGCGAATCACAGTAATGATGGGGAGATCACAAGAGGTGGGAGCGCCACCATGCAACGAAGAGGCGCCATGCATTAAAGAAGGACGTGCACGTACTTGCTATTTAAAGCATGGAACGTGGGCACTCACACGCGGCAAACAAGAAAGGACATACTAATTATGGCGGGAGAGGAACATGCGCGGGAAACGAAAAAGGGCGGCTCGAGGCAAAAGCCACTATATAAGACACGGGCCTGCGAAGGACTCACTTTTTACGAATTTTCCTACATACAGGCGTAGAAGCACAGAAGAGCGATCCGACGCACAGAGCACACACAACCCGATCCCAAACAACAGGCAACAGAAGAAGAATTTGAAACAATGGTACTGTCGGAGGAGGCACGCCAATGGATGAGGGAGAACGGGTTAAAAGGATTGCTGCGGATCGCCAACGCTCCACCACACGCAGAACCAGAGCAGGCGGCAACATCGATCGATTTATCAGAAATCACGGAAGGAGCGGTGCAGGCGCTCACGGGGATAAAAGCAGGAGGACTTCAAACAATAGAAAACCCTTCAAGTGAAATCCTGTTCGAATATTTCGGTGAGTACTCTATCAGCAGCAAGGCGTACCGAACACAAGGCGGAGAGAACCTGTTGTTCGGAGAAGTGGCCCGCGCCATGATGGAATACGGATTCGTGAATCCTCGTCCCCCGGCCATAGCCAGGTACCGGGCAGCGTTCTTAATAGCAGCATACGAAGGATTACAAGTAGACTGGCTCCATTTCATAACCGAAGGATTGAAGGAGGCCATCAAGAATCTTGTGGAAGGAAAAAAGCCATGGGCCGGGATAGCACAATGGCTAACGGTGTTAGTCCCACTGGTGCTCCCCATCACACAAAAGAAAAGAGGTCGGCAGGAGACGACGCCGGAAAAGGTCACAAAGCGCCGACAGATCTTGGAGAAACACACCCCCGGATGGACCCAGCAAGAAGCAGAACAGCGGGGGGAAGGACCATCCCGACAGCAATAGGAACCGGCAACAAAGGCAAAACCGGCAAGAAAAGGCAAAGGGAAATCGGCCGAGGAGGAACCGGTAGCACGCAAACCAATCAATATAACGCTGCGACGGCCGGAACTGGAACCAGAGGTCTTTATACAAAAGGTCCGCCTGGTAGCCGCACCGGAGGAGGAAGTTGAAACAGAAGACTCATCCGAACCACTGGTAAGACTCCCAGCAAGACAGGGTCGGGAGAGAGGGGCGAAAGGACCGGCTCCACCAGTTGACAAAACTCAGCAGAGGGCGCAAGGACCGCCTCCAGTAGCCGAGGCGGAAGCAGTACCGGAACCCGTACCGAGGGAAGCAACACCGACATCGGTTGTGCCGGACTTCAGAGAACCGGTCATCCCAGAGAAGAAGAATGAACAAGCGCCGGAGCCAGAGAAAAGGCCGGAAAAACAGCCTGAGTTAAGTAAGCAGGGCCAACCCGACACAGGAAGAACAAAGCCACAATGGCTGAGATGGCTTTCGGAGCAGTTATCGAGAGTAGCGGACCAGTTAGACAAAGAAGAAACGTGTAGGCAACAGCTGACGCATACAACAACTCAGGAGTTGGTCGCGCTCCGAACACAGATCGAGGAAATGCAAGGGGAGCTATTGCAGGCAAGGAAGGAATTCAACAAGCACAAGTTGTCACCGAGCCGGTCGGGACAACAAGGAAGCAACCAGAACCGGAACCGGAACCGGTAGCCTTGCAAACCGGCCCTGAGACCGAAAAAATAATAGAAACCTTACGAGAGGAGTTAAAAGCTCAGGAGGGATTAAGGGAAAGAGAAAGGGAGCAGCGGAAAGCGGTGGAGGACGACAGACGAAAAATGGAAGAAGGCCTCCGGAAAGGTCGAGCCACTAATGACCGACTGCAAGAAGAAAAAGAGAAGCTGAAAAAGGAGAAGGATCGACTGCGTCGACATGCCGAGCAGGAGATAGAACGACTGCAGGAAGAACTTCGACAACAGAAGGACCGGGACGATCGGTTAAGAGCTCAGGCAAACCGACGCCTGAAGTAAAAGACGGAGGACTTCGACCGTCTCTACCGAGATCACAAGCAGGCCGAGTCGGACAATAAGAAACGGGTAGCAGACTACGACCGGCAAATAGAGAAGCTGAAAGAACAACTCAAAGAGACCCGATTAGACCTGGCTAAGGCAATAGATGAGGTCAGTGCCAACAAGGAAGCATTGTCGGCGGAAATAGCCCAAGCGACGGAGAGAAGGAAGGAATTAGAGGCGCTAAGGCGGGAAAAGCTGGATCTGACCAAGATCAGGAATGAAGAAAAGGAAAAATCGACCTTCACGATCAGCAAACTGCAAAGTACCTATGAAAAGCAGAGAGCGGATTACGAGGCCCAGGCTCAGATAATGGCCGACATTATAAAACGGGCAAGGAAGGAAAAGCAAGAAGCTTATGCGCATGCTAAGGCGGGGGTTGACCGGATCAAGCTC